>NC_064921.1:217039504-217343133 GCF_023897955.1 Schistocerca gregaria
ACTCATTTCGCAGATCCTAAATTACTTTATATGGATACAGATAGCTACATCTATTGAGTGACGAACTGCAAGCCATATGAAGTAATTAGGTGCCACAGTATTGAATTCGACATGTCCTCATATGCAGCCACAATCCTTACGCTATTATCCCGCAGAACAAGAAGGTTATCAGTTTTATGAAGGACGAGTCGAATGGATTGCTGATGGTGGAATTTGTATGTCTATGCTCAAAAATGTATGCCTATTGCACATTGGAAGGTACCACCCAGAGGTGGGCTAAGAGTGTGTGTTGCATGGCATCAAGAGCCCTCTCAATTGAAGACTATTTGCAGTGCCTGTGCAGTTGTGTTCACGGTGCTGCACCGCCGCCACTGCATATGGTTTGGAAGACCAGTATTCTTTTGGGAGGACACAAAGTGTACATTGTACTACAGCCTCAAATCAGCCTGTCGCCTCATGACAACAAAAGGGTCATTTGTGATGATGGGATTGAAACTCGCCCGTACTCACACTGCTCACTTGTAGCGAGAGAAAGGGCGATCGTGAGGGGGAGAGAGAGAGTGTCTGCAGAGTAGTAGTATGACCCATTTATCATAGTATAATTAATTGTGATTGTGGTGTAAATATTTTTGTGTACTTTATATATATATATATATATATATATATATATATATATAGAGAGAGAGAGAGAGAGAGAGAGAGAGAAAGAATGAGTGTAATATTTTTGTGTACTATGTACACGTGTATCATAGAGAGAGAATGTGTGAAAATGAAAGGGTAAAATGGAAAAAAGGATAAAATTTTATTTTTATATATGCACACCATGCATGTGAAGAGAAAGAGTGTCTGCAGAGTAGTAGTATGACCCATTTATCATAGTCTAATTAAACATATTTTAAAAAACCCAAAAATAGAAAAAATTATATATTTGTTTATTTGTTGATATACAATGTATTTCTATACTGTAAAAATATATATCTATGCACCATGTGCATCTTTTTTTAATAGAATAGCTTTTAAGTTTTTCACCTGCCACTAGCCATCCAAGACAGAATAGTTTTTAAGTCTATGTGTATAGCTCACAGTCCATCAGAATTCTTATTGTAGAAAAAAAAACCTTTGCTATTGTGAACTGTTGAAATTAGATTCTAAGAGTGTGCAGTCCATCAGAATTATTGTAAAAGCTATGCTACTGGGGCTGTCGAATTTTGCTGTAGTAGTAGCAGTAGTAGTAGTAGTAGTAAAGAAATTATCTCCACTTTAGTTTTTAGTATAGATTTATAAAAAAATTCATGCCACTGTTACTGTTGTAGCGTTTAAGTTAAAAGTATTTCTTCATTGGAATAGTAGAGTCAATTTGTACCTCAAGAATACTATATTTTACTTCAAGAATACTATATTTTACCTCAATAATACTATATTGTATTTGTATGAACTGAATAAAGCAAGGAAAAAATTAGTTACCATACATCTTTCTTGTTGTTGTTTACAAAAACCCTATCCCTATTGCATTATATATATATATATGGTTGGGGTTGGGTTGTTTGGGGGAAGAGACCAAACTGCAAGGTCATCGGTCTCATTGGATTAGGGAAGGACGTGAAGAATGTCAGCCGTGCCATTTCAAAGGAACCATCCCGGCATTTGCTTGGAGTGATTTAGGAAAATCACGGAAAACCTAAATCAGGATGGCTAGACTCGGGATTGAACCGTCGTCCTCCCGAATGCGAGTCCAGTGTGCTAATCACTGCGCCACCTCGCTCGGTATATATAAAGACTCTGTATGTCTCAAATGACATTAGTTTTGCTGGAGATGCGTGCTATTAAGGAAGTGAAGTTTAACATGGAAGATAACAAAATATATGGAATAGTTACATGGAATTACACTTATCATACAGCACAAATTGGGTTATGGGAGCAAGAGGCATGTGACCGTGTTCACTTCCAAAGATATATAGCAGACATGTCTAAAATTATATCTCCTATACTTGAAGAAAAGAACAGACGTAGCACTTGGTTGAAAAAAACAAATGGTTCAAATGGCTCTGAGCACTATGGGACTTAACATCTATGGTCATCAGTCCCCTAGAACTTAGAACTATTTAAACCTAACTAACCTAAGGACATCACACAACACCCAGCCATCACGAGGCAGAGAACATCTCTGACCCCGCCTGGAATCGAACCCGGAAACCCAGGCGTGGGTAGCGAGAACGCTACCGCACGACCACGAGATGCGAGCATTGGTTGGAAAAACTATACGTTGTCAAATCGGGAACAGGGATGGAAAAAAAAGAACATAGTGGTTGTGAGGTAAGAATCCATCCAACTTAAAACTAATTTTACATTTTCATAAGCAGATACAGCTACACTTTTTTTATACATGTTGCGGAGTCGATGGACGGAAGGACACTCGTAGAATTCCAGGTCTTGAATAGCCGCAAAGTTAAAGATTCGTTGCATCCACGAGATCTTCTCCTTCCCCTTCATGTAGACTATGGTATCCGTTTGATTGAATAATTTAAACGCAGTCACCATATCTTTATAGGGTATGCCAGGATCATCCCATTGAATTCCTTGATAGAAATGTGTTAACCAGTTTACACTCTTCCATGTCTTAGCACACTTCACATACTTGAAAGACCTTGGTAATTCAGTGTTTGCTGAGAATGTCTCTATTATACCAGCATCTTGTGTGTATCCTACAAATGCAACATCTTTAAATATGAATTGTCTATGATCACCATCATAGAAACCCTGAGCATCCGCAATTATGTTCACACCATGAGATCTCATTGTGAAATGCTCTAGGTATCATGCAGCACCTCTTCATTCATGCAGCTTGTTGCACAACACTGGTGAGCGGGCAGTAGTTGATCACATGGTCATGTAGAACTAGAGCATATGTGGCAGAGTGTTCTGGGATATCTGTTGATGATTCAAATTTTATTCGCACATCTATAGGTCCAAACTTAATTATCTTGTTCTGTTTTGAGCAGTCTATTACGATGATTGGTGAAAGCTCTTTGAATTTATGTGGACTGAGTAGACACCCTTCTCCCTCTCCTTCAGCTATTTCATAGTAAGAAGCATGAAACCTTGCATACATGTCATAAGCTATACTGTATTCATTTTGATTTCACTGCAGATATAAATTGTCATATGGGTAGCATTCTGAATTGAGGTAGACTTTGGCATTAGTTAACTTGCATTTGTCGAACACGGTGGAATCATTTGCCATATTAGCTCTTCTATCAGTCTGAAACGCAAGTATGATGAATCTAGGTCTCTCTATCTGTGAAGAGGTTTTAATAGCCCATGTTTGTCTCCTCGCAGTCGGTAACACTGGGTACTCGAAAATCTCCCACGAGCAAAATGTCAGTGACAGAAATATACTGGAATTTTTAAAAGCTTCAAACGCTTCTCCTCAGATGCACTGATGTGAGGCATTTTCCATACTATCTTGCTCATTGTGATCATATTCTCCTCTTGGGCTCCTTGAATGTATGAATTATTATCTGTCGGACTCTGTACCAGAATGAGTTCTTGTTTAGTGTTTCTAATAATCTGTCTCATGTCCTCAAAGTACCCCACAGCATTTTTACAGGTATGCATGCAGTAAATCGATTGTACTTTGCAACTGTTATATTCTCTGGATCATGTATGAACCATCCCGCATTTTCTAAACTATGCAAATCTGTGGGTGATATTGAGACATATGTTTTAAGCGTTGATGTTATGCCGACATTGCGTGTACGGTCGATCTCAGACCCACTGAGTTCATAGCGTATCTCTTGAAATAGGAATTCTAAAGCATTACGTGTCAGCTTGGATCTCACTGTATCGCTGCCGTCGGTTTTCTTGAATGACCCCTCTAAATATATGAAATCTTTCATGAAAGCATGAGTGCGTCTTGGTGCTGGATGACAATGCTGATTTCATCGTTCTTGTTAAATGTGGTTGAAGCATCAGGTTTCTGAGACAAGTATTCCTGATGTATAATTCTCTCATCATACTCTACTGGACTGGTTACATTGAGTGAGGACATCATTGCACAGTTTCAGGCCTGCTGATTTAAGAAACTCATAGGTCGCACATATTAGCTATCACTTTGTTGTTTGGTAGTGAAGTGGCATGCTGTGGATTGCGTGCTCTTGTTTTATGCCGTACTCCCATCCTGCCTTAGATGTAATCGTACAATGATTTACTCACCACGAAAGTCAATAACTTGATTATTCTTGTCCACGATACGCTGCTCCAAATAGTCCAATATCTGAGCTGTTGCTGGAAGGTATATTGCATTGGCATCGGTCTCAACAATCTTATACCCCATTGAAACTGAGGGGAAGGATCTGTAAAGAGTGTAAATCAGACTATCGATGAGATAGGAGTTCGTTGCAATGTTACACTCGACTCGGATTTTGCTGACAGGAAGTATGTCCACAGTCTGATCTGACATGTAAAATTTACTTGAATCCTTCTTCAAAACCTGCCCTGTTTTGAAACCCAGCAGGCGCCCTATTGAACTTTACTGGTTAACTCAGTCGTTGCATTTGTACTCCTTATTTCAGATTCAAGTGTGTTGATGTTTGCACATAGTTCAATACCTTTTCCAGACTATTTAAAGACTCAGTTTAAATTGTCGGTATCATATGCACCCAGTTCTATTTCCACTACATGGTTTTCACCATTAATATCAAGATGCAGTTTGTTGTTAGTCTTAGTGATATTTGGGACGCTGTTGTACGTCTCCAGTCCAATCAATGCAATACTCGATTCACCAATGCTCATATCAATTGGCGGGAAATAATTTGCATGCAAAACACATGATCGTTCTTTTAACGTCAAAGCGCATGACATTGCATCTAAACCTCAACTGATGAAGGAATGTTTAAAGCTCCTCCTCCTTCTTCTTCTTTGTGAACCTCAAGAGAAACACGATGCATAGATGTCCACAGAGGTGTGTATTAAAATCCTGATAGCGTCGATAACTGTAGAACACATGTCTTTTGTGAGTGAAGTATCACTGTAACTCTTCTGGCGGTTGCAGGTCACCAAATGAGTCGAAATAGTAGACAGTATCCGCATTTTTCATAACTTATGATACCCGGTGGGTGCCGGGGCCTACAGCAACGTCTAAATTCACGATGTCACATTCACCAGTTTTCCACGTAGTATTCGGTAATGTATCCCGCGTAAGCAAACCACCGTATCCATGTATCATGACTTTGTCTCTAACAAACTTAAGAAGATCTGTATTTGTGAGTGGTCGATCTGGTAGGACCGCTAATGGGCTTTTTTAAAAATTAATGAATAGACCAAGACCTCTCCTGTACGGTTTCAAGTACAGTCCCCATCCAATGGCTGCAGATTACATCATGCAGTTATATCTTCCTGACTCTTCTAACTGTGCTTGGGAGTTTTACACGTTCTTGACCGTTCGAGCGATAGCTGCAGCACCACCAGCGAGGGAACCTATCGCCGAGAGCGCGGAGAGGGCCGGGATGAGAAATGGAATAAAACCGCCAGATGTCTTGGGTATTGGTAGAACTCGAGATGCTTTAACCGATTCTCTTCTTCTTCTTCTTCTTCTTCTTCTTCTTCCCAGATTTTTCTGTATCAGTAGATTTTTATCTGCATACATCGTTGGCAGGATAAAGTTCTTCAAACAGCTCTGCTCCCCTCCCTTGTCCTTCTTCTTCTTTAGCGCTCAACGCACAACATTATAAGTCGCTTGAAATTCATCACTCCTAAACCCAACTTAATTTTTCCTTGCATGGCTCTATCAACCGAAAATGCTGCGATGCGTTGACCTATATCAATATCCTTTCTTCTCTGTATCGCCTTAGCCTTATCAGCTAAAATCCTATCTGTAATGTGATGACTTGATAGATCTTTATTTGCTGCGTATACAATGTCGTGTTCCATACACGCTTCGTCGAGCAGATTAACCCCCTTAGCACCTCATGCCAAGTGTTTCCGAAGCTTTGTGCCAGGTCCACAGTAGTTATACCCAGGGATGTGTAATTCCACTGGCAGTTTCTCTAGAATACCATGCTAGGAAACGCATTAGCGTTTCCTAGCATGCATGTTATGCTACTGCGGTGGTTGCGGACCATGTGTTCCCATTATATAGCAAATCATCGGCATCAACCCAACTGTCTTGTGTAGCAGGGAAACCAAGCAATTTGACTAGTGTTTTATTTCCGCGACGTCTTATGTCTCTCTCCACGAGAAAAACATCCTGTTCCGAGGTTTTCTGCAACACCTCTGTGTAGAAGCAGCCTGCAATTTCTTCACCCTTACTATCCTTCAACATATAAGTCCTAGGATTTGTTCTTTGCACCTTTGGAACTGTAAATATCTCAGATGACCAGTTAGACAGGTATGATTTCTCAAATGCCCTCTTGTGTTTTGAGATATGCACCAAATCACCTACGTTAAATTTCTGTCTGCGTGCATCCAACATTTTAATGCGATAATACACCATATCCATGAGTTCATTATCACGAACATCGAATGGTCTCATTTTTATTGTGGTATGTTTGGTTCGATTATACTGAGCAATTATTTCTGGAAGGATATCTGTCCATTTGTATGAGGCGCGAAGGTTAAAACGCATCCACATTCGACATTTTATTGTTCTCTTCAGACGCTCCTTCAGGTGTGTGAATGTTGAGTAGTGATGTATTCCGTACCACTCCATCACGGTCTTGAAATCCCTACTGGAGAACTCCCCACTGTGATCGGTTTGGAGGTTGCTTGGGCATCGGTTCGTACATGTCTGTAGCAAACGCTCAAAAACATCCGCAACGTTTCTACCCGCTTTTGTTTTGACAGGTAATGCCCAGGCAAATTTGGAGTATGTATCAATAACCTTTAAAATATATTTGAATCCATTATTCTCATGTGAATATTCCCTCATATCTACAAGATCAGCTTGCCATAAGTCATCCAACCCTTTAATCATAACATGCCTATGAGGGTGCTGGTTTGTGCTGTTCTCGAACTACGAGGTTCATTCAAGTTCTAAGGCCTCCGATTTTTTTTCTCCCGACTGGAAAGAGATAGAAACATGCGTATTGTTTTAAAATGAGGCCGCGTTCATTGTCAATACGTCCCAGAGATGGCAGCACCGTACGGCAGATGGAATTTTACCGCCAGCGGCGAGAATGAGAACTGTTTTAAATACTTAAAATGGCGACGACTTCCTTACTTGAAAGCGTGCAATCATTCGTTTTCTGAATTTGCGTGGTGTGAAACCAATTGAAATTCATCGACAGTTGAAGGATGCATGTGGTGATGGAGTTATGGATGTGTCGAAAGTGCGTTCGTGGGTGCGACAGTTTAATGAAGGCAGAACACCGTGTGACAACAAACCGAAACAACCTCCGGCTCGCACAAGCCGGTATGACGACATGATCGAGAAAGTGGAGAGAATTGTTTTGGGGGATCACCGAATGACTGTTGAATAGATCGCCTCCAGAGTTGGCATTTCTGTGGGTTCTGTGCACACAATCCTGCATGACGACCTCAAAATGCGAAAAGTGTCATCCAGGTGGGTGCCACGAATGCTGACGGACGACCACATGGCTGCCCGTGTGGCATGTTGCCAAGCAATGTTGACTCGCTACGACAGCATGAATGGGACTTTCTTTTTGTCAGTTCAGACAATGGATGAGACGTGGATGACATTTTTCAATCCAGAAAGAAAGCGCCAGTCAGCTCAATGGAGGCACACAGATTCACCGCCACCAAAAAAATTTCGGGTAACTGCCAGTGCTGAAAAAATGATGGTGTCCATGTTCTGGGACAGCGAGGGCGTAATCCTTACCGATTGCGTTCCAAAGGGCACTACGGTAACAGGTGCATCCTACAAAAATGTTTTGAAGAACAAATTACTTCCTGCACTGCAACAAAAACGTCTGGGAGGTGCTGCGCGTGTACTGTTACACCAAGACAACGCACCCGCACATCGAGCAAACGTTACGCAACAGTTTCTTCGTGATAACAACTTTGAAGTGATTCCTCATGTTCTCTACTCACCTGATCTGGCTCCTAGTGACTTTTGGCTTTTTCCAACAATGAAAGACACTCTCTGTGGCCGCACATTCACCAGCCGTGCTGCTATTGCCTCGGCGATTTTCCAGTGGTCAAAACAGACTCCTAAAGAAGCCTTCGCCACTGCCATGGAATAATGGCGTCAGCGTTTTGAAAGTTGTGTACGTCTGCAGGGTGATTACGTCGAGAAGTAAAGCCAGTTTCATCGATTTCGGGTGAGTAGTTAATTAGAAAAAAAATCGGAGGCACCTCTTACTGTCTCCATAATTATTCAATTATACCACCCTCTCCAAGCTCCAGGATTATTGAAACAACCTCATTCGAATGAGCTGTATTACCTACAGATGCTGATGCCATGACCAGCTGTAGTCGATCTATTAGCTCGTTGGTGTCATCATAATATATATACTGCAAGATTCGATTGTTCACTGCTTTATGCTCAATGTCAATACCATCACCGCTGCTGCTGGTTCTGTTGTTTTTGCCTTCAAGTATTGGTTTTATAATGGTTTTATATTTCTTGTTGCTTAGGCTTTTCGTGACCTTATGTACACCAGTCATTTTCAATGTTTCACGGTATGTTTCCCTATCATTAACTGATTAATTTATAGGTTTTTTGGTAGGTCTTAAGGAAATAAGATTCATTAAGCTGGGTGTTCTCTCAAACCACGTGTCACCAATCTGTATTGTGTCATCAGTTACGGTTATAGGATGCATACCCAACATATATGGTCTTCTCCTGCTAACGCTGAGTGTTCTATCTGTCTGACCAGGGTGTGACGGATAATGAATTCGTCATTTACAACACCCTCGTTCTCGTGTGTTTTTGTTTTTTCTGAGAGCTGTCGGAGAGATTCAGTAACCGGCTTAAAGGTCTTTCTTAGTGTTTGCTGTCGATCGATATGCCGCAACATCAGCAAACGTAATTTCTCACGAACAGCTTTCTGCACTTGAATCACTTTCTGCTTCGTCGACATGTCGGTGTATACTAATCAGACATCTCCGCAGCGTCAGGCTTTATATATCCGGTCATTTTCTTCTTCCTCTTACTATGTACCTGCTCTCCCTTCTCAACAGCAAGGAACTCTACATCTATTTTCCCCCCAATAGCCTCGACCTTTTCAGTTAAGTCGGCTACTTTCTTACCGACTTCATTAACTAACTCATTTGACGCATTTACCATTCTCAAAAGAGTCTGGTAATATGTCTCTAGTTCCTTGCGCATACCTCCAACTTTATGCACAATAGCTTGAATTTTCGCATCCATGTACAGGCGAATGTTCTGTCTATGCACACCCATTCTCTCGGTTTGAGAGCTAGACATACGCGCGAATTTGTCCATGGATGCAGTGTATACTGATGTAATAACCTCTCTTACCGTGCTATATATGCAAAAACTCTTGAAAGTCTCACCTGTTTCATCAATAACGAGAAACCAATACTGTGAATGATTCCAGCAATCAGCGTATATCTTTACAAAATCATTGAACGACATGTCAGTTCCGAGACGTGCCAGGTAATTGTGTTTTAAAACCAGATTGTATTGTTTGAAGACTATAGTGAGGTTTGCATTATCCCTAACCAACTGTTTCAGGATTCTGGAATATGTTTGACTTAGGTAAAATACATCAACTCGCTTATGACGACCGAAACCGAAATATTTTAGAACTTGGTCCTGGTTTTCCACAGCAACGTCGTCAAATATGAAGACAGTGTTTGGCTTTGCTTTTTCAGGTAGAGGGATATCATCGCTTTCACTGAATGTCGTGTATGTAACGCCATATACGCCGTGAAATGTCTCCTGCAATAGCTGATACTTGGGTTGAAAGTGTTATAGAGAATGCATAAACATGTTCAAAACGGACTCCATCTACATGTGTTAGTAGCGTCATGACGACATTAGTCTTCCCACAATTGAATGGACCTACAATAATCGCTTGTATATTATCAGGAAGGAGAATTTCATTCTTCTTGTTCTTTTTTAGGTCTTCTTTTGCATCTTCACAGGACCAGTCATCGACAACAAAATCCTTGTGATGGGGATGTTTCACCCACCCTGCCATGATACTAACTACCCTAGGTACAGACAAGTAGTCAACAAATATAAAATGATACACTGGAAAGGATAATAATAGTATGTGTAGCCACTATAGTTCCATCATTTAACCGACTGAGCTATATTTACTACACAGACAAAACAGCTATATATTTTACCCATGAAGAGTAACTTAATCGTTCATTATGTGAATAACTGATATAGCATTGAAAAAAATATTAATAATTGTAATACTTTGACTGTAAAGAGAGAGGTAAGAAATAAAATGCAAACACTGTGTGAGAGTGTATATTTACATCAATTATTTATTTATTTAAATATCATACAAAGGGTGTAGTATTTGAGGAATATCATTACAATCTGTATGTATATTCTTCTTCATACCTGTACAGTATTTGCCAAATAAAGGTTTCTGAGATGCAATTAATTTAGTGCGTATCTCACTCAAGTCAATAGATGCCTCACAGTATTCAGGTTTTTCACACACAGTTTTAATCTGTTTCTCTTTAGGTTCAGCGTTCATGTGCAAACAAAGGTGCTGCTTAAGATCATCAACATTTACACTATGCACACGTAGGGAGTTTACGTTATTGTATGCAGAGTCCACGCTAGGCAGCCAACGATTCAGTCTCTCCAATGCAAGACATATGGCAGTATCCAGATTGTATGACTTCATAACTGAGGCGTGTCTCACATATACACAGTTGTCACCCGATTTCACACATTTCTCGCATACAGGCCCCAGTCATGAAGCGCTTCTATAGCAATGTTCACACCTTTTGATCCACTATGAGTTAAATTGTATGTGGAGATGAAAAGCATTGGTGCACTCGATGTCTTCTTATCCACAGCATCTGCACTCTGTGGTTGCACTATGACAGGGATGTTCTGCTGGGATGGGTCATATGTCGGTGGCCAGTATTGATCTCCATCTTGTTGTTTAACACTGCCACTGACAGCATGTGTGAGGGGGTCAGATCATGTGTCCTCATCAAACAAATTGATGAGCGGGACAGACAGCAGCAGCTCCTTGTCCTGCTCCAGAAAGTGGGCTCAGTGCGCTACAGGATTCCATGGGGCTACTACTGATTCAGATGCGCTGGAGATTGTTGTTACTGCCAAAGCTCTAGAGGCAACTGCAGGTCTCGACAGGATGGCAGCCGAGGTTGCTACATGTCCAGACGTGACAGCAGAGATTGGCATGTTGGCGCTCGACCTTGCTGGCTTGGATGTGTCAATGGCTACAGCTGGACAAAGACGAGGAAGCATTAAACATGGACCAATACGAGGAAACAATGAATAATAATAGTAATATTGCTAACCACAGAGATAGATGTGGTATGGGATACATACTTTTCCATTTCCTCCTGTTCTGCAGGCCATGTTGGATTACGACTGCAGTTGACGCTTCATAGTTCTTCTTCTTCTGTTGTTGCTGACTGACCAAGCGAGAGTGAGGTCCTAGAGCTGCTGAGCCTCCCCTACATCCCCTCCAATGACATCATCAGATACTGCCATCCTACTGGTTGAAATCTAACATGTGACAGGATTATGGGTTCCTATTTGGTCCGGCATTTTCCCTCGTCCCCGGACCATCATCTTGGATTACATCACAGGTGAGAGCGGTCTCTGTTGGTGGTACTGTGTACTAGGTCCGAACCTCATGGCGAACACACTTTTTCCGTCATCTTGGGTATCAGTACTCACGTCATCAGCTGATGTCACAGTGACCATATTGGATTACATCATGGAACGGATGACAGTGCCCTCTGGTGGTGGTACTGTGACACTAGGTCAGTTGGAGTCTGGACCTTGTGGAGAACCCACTGGATGGCTGTACTGCATCACATTGTTTAAATAGATAGTGGATGCAAAATAAAAAAGACATGTCCAGAACAGGTCGAGTTCTCTCCCCACCATTTCCTAGGATGAGGTGGCGTTCGGGTAACTTAGATTAGTGGAATTGCCCTTTCAATCCCGCAATTTTCTTAGATGTATTGCATAGGTTGGTGGAGGTAGCCCAATTGACCTATCTTCCCACCAAAATCCGCCATATTGCATTACGTCACTGCTGCCATCTTGGATGATGTCATGCACTGTTGCCAATTCTACAAGCAGCCATTTTGTATGATGTCATTGCTGCCATCTTGAAATCATCTGGCAACAATGGAATGTGGGGTGGCACCCCTGTAGCCCCACTACTGATCTGTTCTTTAAGTAAAAAGTATAATCCTGTTTTATTTAGTGTAACACAGGAAATTATATCTTTTTCTTTATGCTGCGCTATTCTGTAGTCAGGGTGGGTGTGAACATTTACAGCACATTGCCAAAACAGAATTCTAAAACTTTTCTCTGTCAGTCATTCATTCAGCTCCTAGTGAGCTACAGAAAAGGACTGATTAGGAACTCAAAGTGGAGTTCATCGCCAGTTGCTAGAACACTATTTCCTTTCTCACTAACATTATATAAATGTGGTTCTATTACACCTTGATGACAGCCATCCCCAATTTATCACAATGCCACCCACTTCCCCAGCTGTGTTAGTATTGTACATATTGTCCTTGGACAAACAAAACCAATGACAGTGTGCTGAGCTACAGTCCATTTATTAGGGTACAGTGATTGTAGTGTATTACTGGAGGTGTGGTCATCTATGTATCATGTATGGATACAAATACAGCAGTTGGAATGTGAAAATGTCATTTTCACCTTGAAAAATGAGAGAAAATAGTGTAATTTCAAGGTGGAACAGATGTCGTCTCTAGAACCTTTCAACTTATCAATCTCTGTGGGTGACAACATACTACAATAAATGGTCATTGAGCTGCAAATTTTGTAAATCAATTGGCATGACTGTATATTGAGATGTAATATTGGGAATGTTAAGAAGATATTGGTTCAGTTCTAGGCTATTAATTTTCGGTTCTACAGGCCGTTTTGAGAATGGATTTGACAGCTTCCACACATTCACATAGTTCAAGAACAATAAAAATATCTGTATTCTGAAACACTTTTAATTAAACTAATTAAACTTACTTTAAACCAATTAAATTTAATGAAAAACATTTAAACTCCTATTTAAGAAAGGTGATAGGGAAGATGTCAGTAACTACTGACCTGTTTCACTTCTGATAACATTTTCCAAAGTTCTGAGAAGGTGATGTATTCTAGAATAGTATCTCACCTGAGCAACAATAATATCCTTAACAAACCACAGTTTGGATTTCAGAAGAGTTGCTCTACTGAGAGTGCCATTTACATGTTCACCCGCCATATTTTACAAACAATAAATAACAAAATAACTCCAGCTTGTACATAAGGCATATCATTGTGTAAGTCACAGTATTCTCATAGGTAAATTGAAGTTTTGAGGGACTGATGATACACCCAACAAATGGATAATTTATCAAGTAACTAAAAGAATGCAGGAAGTTGTACTTATTAATTCAGCCAATGTAGTCTGGAGGCATTATTCTAACAGGGGAGTAACCAAGTATGGCATTCTTCAAGGCTTATTCTTAAGCCCACTATTCTTCCTCATGTATGTAAATGATCTTCTGTCTAATGTACAATAAGTAGAATTAGTTCTTCTTGCATATGGCATTAGTATTGCAATCAATGTAAGAAAAAGAAGAAATGGTAAACCATATCCTTAAAGTTCATTGACCATTCTTTGTGACTGGATTCGGCCTCAGTTTTGAAAAGACACAACATAGTCAGTTCTGAATATCTAGGAGTACAACACACGTGATATGTGTAACACAATATGAGAAAATAATAAAGAGGATGGAAGCTCCCAAATTCTTAGGTATCTATATTGATAAGAATTTAACCTGGAAAAGCACATTTTGGAGCTCATAAAACAACTTAGTTCTGCCACATTTGCACTTAGATTGGCAGAAAATCTTGGAGAGAGACAAAATGCTGTAAGATTAATATGTAGTTCTCGCCCATGATCATGTATGAGGCATCTATTTAAAATGTTTGGTATTCTGATTAGCGTTTCACAATATTTTTATACCCTCATGAAGTTTGTTGTAAATAATCCGCTGCAGTTCAAAAGGAACAATGATGTAAATAATTACAATGCCAGGATAAGAAATCACATTCATTACTGCACATTAAGGTTGTGTTTAGGACAGAAGGGGTTGCACAATGCTGCAATAAAAAATTTTAATCGCTTACTCAATAACATAAAATGTCTCAGAGACAGCAAAGTAAAATTTGAAAACAAGCTGGAAAAGTTTTTGCTTAACAGCTCCTTCTATTGTGTAGAAAATTCTGTTATTGTAATATGTAAAATGCTGTTGGTGGGAATTACAAACAAACATCTGCATATTAAAAAATGTTCAGCATACAGTTATATTTACAAATCAATCTTCAAATTGAATGTACAACGAATCGTTCCACATCATTACAATTTACTGTGCAAAATACTCCATGGAACATAAAAATAACTAACTAACTAAATCATGTACCATACTTTTTAACAGACAATTCCTTCAGTCGTCCGATGTCTACATTTGGTTTTGGTGTGACTTTTGGTTGTTGATTGCAAATCATATTGATTTGCATCTTTCCTACCACTAGGAAATGATCTGAGCCAATTTCAGCTTCTCTGTACGTTCTGACATCTCTTATAAATGAAGTGAAACGTTGATCTGTCAAAACATGGTCAATCTGATTTACTCTTCTGCCATCTGGAGAGCACTATGTACCTTTGTATATATCTTTGTGAGGGAACATCGTTGAGCAAATTCTCATATTCTTTGACAATGCGAAGTTCATCATTTTAAATTCATTTTAGTTTGTGGTCGAGTGCCTGCTATGTTTTCCTATTGTGGGGATGAACATATTCTCTTTACCTATTTTTCCATTAAAGTCCCCTAAGATAATTGTTGGAATACTTTTAACTACTCTCTCTAATTCTTCATAGTACTCGTCTTTCTCATCCTCAGTTGAAATTTCAGTCGGTGCATGGACATTTATGAATGTTATAACTTACCACTGGTGTTTGATTGATATGTAAGACATGCCTTTGTTAATGGGATGGAATTCCTTAACCCGATTAACAATCCTGTTCTTAACAGCAAAAACAGTACTAAATCCATGATGTTTTTCATCTCCCCCATAAAAATGGCACAATTGGCCTCCATATGTATCCCTTCTCCAAGCCGCCTAACTTCCTGTTGAGCTACAGTGTCTGACTTGCGTGTTTTTAGTTCAGATATTAAAGTCACTGCTGCAGCTAGTTTATTAAGACCACGAACGTTCCATGTCCCAAATGTGAAGCAGTGTTTGTTGTTTCCATCTCCTGAATTCCTGTTCCATAGCCTATGTCCATTTCCTTTGAATCCATTGATCCTTACTCCCAAATATTAATTGTAGATAAGCAATGATGGAAATAAAAGAAAGGTTCAGGAGTGGAACTAAAATTCAAGGAGAAAGGATATCAATGATACGATTCGCTGATGAAATTGTTATCCTGAGTGAAAGCGAAGAAGAATTACATGATCTGCTCAACGGAATGAACAGTCTAATGAGTATAGAGTATGAATTGAGAGTAAATGGAAGACAGACGAAGATAATGAGAAGTAGCATTGTGCTGCCTGTTGCTGTTCACACTGCTGGTGCAGATGCTGTACAATGCACCAGAGCATACACCAAGCATTATAGTCTTCACTCTTTGTAGTGCCATGTAACTGTCCAATTCTTGCGACTGTACATACCTGTGACCACAGTTGCATGCCTCATATACAGTGGTTACATCCCTGCCAAGTCTTTCTGCATTATCGAAGTAGGAGCATCGAGCTTCTCGTGGTCCTACTGCACTACCTCGTTCAGGCTAAATGTTGATAATGGCGTCTTTGTCGACTTAAATGCACTCTTGACTACCATCAACTCACCAAGTCCAATCTGAAATCCAACTAATGCTCATGACCATTATGTGTGTGTTTAAAACGAACCTTGTTTGCATCCTCGTAGTGGCGCTACCAGCACCACTGTTACGCGACTGGTGCGAAATTTGAATAGATGTCATATTTCAGATGCCTCATTCAACTACTGAAGAGGCTATTCCGGCAGCCATTGAGGGAATAGGGTGCAACCCACTGTACTTTGTGGCGCACATTAGAACAAATGACGCCTGTTGTCTGGGCTCTGAGATCATTCTTGGATCATTTCAGCCACTGGCAGAGAATGTTGAGAAGTCCAGCCTTGTGTGTGGAGTTTCAATGAAGCTCACAATTTGCAGCATTGTCCTTAGAACTGATCGTAGTCATTTGGCTCTGAGTCGAGTGAAAGGACTGAACCAGAGACTTCGAAGGATCTGTGACAAGTTTGGCTGCGACTTCCTGGACTTGCACCATAGGATTGAGGACTGTAGGGTCCCCCTAAATATATCAGGTGCGTACTCTACATCACAGGCTGTTGCTCAGGTAGCTGGCCGTGTGGAGGGGTGCACACAAGGGTTTTTAAGATTAGGCGACTGTCCATCCAATACAGACAACGAACGGTAGCTGTAGGAAACCTAGAAGTATTACTGTAAGAAGGAAAGAAATGCCTTCCACAGGTGAGAGTATTAAAATCATTGTGATACAATGCAGAAGCATTCGCAACAAAGTGCCAGTGTTTGAAGCGCTCATGAAAAGCAATGAAGTTCACATAATACTAGGTACGGAAAGCTGTTTGAAAGTTGAATTGATAGCACAGTGATTTTTGGGAAAATAAAAGCGTATATCAAAAGGATAGGGAAATGAGAAATGGACGTGGTGTATTTGTCACATTAGACTACAAACTCAAATCCATGGAGAAGGTAACTGAAGCTTCATGTGAGATTGTTTGGGCAAGATTCAATATCAGGAGTGGGCATAAAATGATAATTGGGTCCTTCTATCGCCCACCAGACCGAAAGCCTTAGCGAAAACCTCAGTTCACTTGTATGTGAGTTCCCTAATCAGGCTGTAATCATCGGTGGAATCTTCAATCAACCAACAATTAATTGGGAAAATTAAAGTTTTGTTACTGATGGGCGTGATAAGACATCCCATGCAACTGTACTAAATGCCTTCCCTGAAAACTACCTAGAACAGATAGTTAGGAACCACACTCATGACAGAAGTATTTAGAATCTAATGACAACAAATAGACTTGACCTCTTTGAGGATGTCCTCATCGAAACTGGTACCAGTGACCACGATGCCGTTGTTGCGGTAATGATTACTTAAGTACAAAAGACAACTGAAACAACCAGAAAGATTTATGTGTTCAGTAAACTATATAAAAACTCAGTAATGTCATATCTCAATGAGGAGCTTGAAACTTTCAGCATGTGGAAGGAGCATGTGTAGGAGCTCTGGCTCAAGTTTAAAAGAATAGTTGACCATGCATTGGATAGATATGTACCTGGTAGAACAGTTCATCATAATAGGAGGGATCCTCCACGGTATACAGTCACTCTTGAGAAACTTCTAAAGAAACAGAGATTACTGCATAATACGTATAAAACAAATAGTTAGAGAGATGCTGAATGAAACTCATTTGGCTGTCAAGACAGCAATTCGTTATGTCTTCAACGACTACCGTAGCAGAATACTGTCAAGTGATCTTTCACAGAACCCAAAGAAATTCTGGTGATATGTAAAGACTGTTAGTGGCACCAAAGTTAGTGTCCAGTCCCTAGCGAATGAAACAGGGACTGAAACTGAAGGTAGCAAAACAACAGCTGAAACGATTAACTTAGTTTTCAAAAGTTTCTTCACAAAGGAAAACCCAGGAGAACTGCCCCAATGTAATTCTCATACCATTGAAAAGATGAACGAAATAAGTATTTGTGTCAGTGGTGTTGAGAAACAGCTGAAATCATTAAAACTTAACAAAGCTTCAGTGCTCGATGGAATCCTTGTCAGATTCGATACTGAATTTGCGGCTCAGCTAGCCCCTCTTTTAACTATAATCTATCGTAGATCTATGGAACAAAAAATCGTGCCCAGCTCTTGGAAAAAGGCACAAATAATAACCGTGAACAAGAAGTAAAAGTGATCGACAAAACTACCGTCCAATCTCCTTGACATAGATCTGTTGCAGAATCTTAGAACATATTCTGAACTCAAACATAATGAAGTGTCTTGAAC
This sequence comes from Schistocerca gregaria, assembly GCF_023897955.1. Taxonomy (NCBI): domain Eukaryota; kingdom Metazoa; phylum Arthropoda; class Insecta; order Orthoptera; family Acrididae; genus Schistocerca; species Schistocerca gregaria. Next base: position 217,057,754 of record NC_064921.1, read on the forward strand.
AAAATGAACTCATCAATGCCAGGCGGCACTCATTTCGAAAAACATAGATCATGTGAAACCTAGCTCGTACTTTTCTCGCATGGCATACTGAATGCCTTGAATCAAGGGAACCAGATAGATGCAGTGTTTCTTGATTTCCGAAAAGCATTTTACTCAGTACTGCATCTACGCTTATTGTCAAAAGTATGATCATATGGTGTATCATGTGGAATTTGAGACTGTACTGAAGATATTTTGGAAGGGAAGACACAGTATGTTATAATGGATGGAGAGTCATTGTCAGATGTAAAGTAACTTCAGGTGTGCTCCAGCGACCCTTACTAGTCATGTTGTATATTAATGACCTTGCAGACGATATTAAAAGTAAAAGCAGGTTTTTTGCAGATGATACAGTTATGTATAATGAAGTACTATCTGAGAGAACCTGCATAAATATTCAGTCAGATCTTGATAAGTTCTAAACGTGGTACAGAGACTGGCAACTTGCTCTAAATGTTCAGAAATGTAAAATATTGCACTTCACAAAACGAAAAAAACGTAGTATCCTATGACTGTAATATCAATGAGTCTCTGTTGGAATCATCCAACTCGTACAGATACCTGTTGTAATACTTTGTGTTGATACGAAATGGAATGATGACATAGCTTCAGTCGTGGGTGAAGCAGTTGGCAGACGTCGGTTTATTGTTAGAATATTGGGGAAGTGCAATCAGTCTACAAAGGAGATTGCTTACAAATCACTCGTGCGACCAGTTCTAGAATATTGTTCATGTGTGTATGACCCATACCAGATAGGACTAACATGAGATACTGAATGTGTACAAAGAAAGGCAGTAGGAATGATCACAGGTGTGTTTAATTCATGGAAAAGTGTCACAGAGTGAAGTAACTGAACTGGGAGATTCTTGAAGATAGATTTAAACTATCCAAAGAATGTCTGTTAACAAAGTTTCGAGAACCGGTTTTCAATCATTACTCTATGAATATGCTACAACCCTCTCTACCTATCACTCACATAGGGACTGTGAGGATAAGATTAGAATAATTACTGCACACACAGAGGCATTCAAATAATCATTCTACCACGGTCCATACGTGAATGGAAAAGGAAGAAACCCTAATAACTGGTACAATGGGAGGTATCCTCTGCCACATACATCACGATTGCTTGCAGAGTATAGATGTAGATGTTGAAATGAATTTTTGCTCTAAAATTTCGTTTCATTTAAAGCTAGTTCCATTAATGTGATGGCTAAATTACAGACCAATATCCCTGTCTCCAGTTTGCTGCAGAATCCTTTAACGTATTCTAATTTCCAATATAATAACTTTCTTGAGACTAAGAAGTTTATGTCCATGAATCAGCACAGTTTTAGAAAGCATCGCTCCTGCATGACTCAGCTTGCCTTCGTCTCACATGAAACACTGCAAACTTGAATGAGGGGTAACGACAGATTCCATATTTCTAGATTTCTGGAAAGCATTTAAGATCCTGCCAATTGGCTTGCCGCAGTGGTAACAATGGTTCGAGTCAGATCTTCGAAATTAAGCGCTGTAGGGCTGGGCTCGCACTTGGGTGGGTCACCGTTCAGGTCTGCCGAGTGCTGTTGGCAAGCAGGGTGCACTTGGCTCTTGGGAAGCCAATTGGAGAGCTATCTGACTGCGAAGTAGGGGCACCAGTCACGAAAACTGACAACGGCTGGGAGAGTGGTGTGCTGAACAAATGTCCTTCCGTATCCGAATCCAGTGACGCCTAAGGGCTAACGGGTGTTTGTTTTCATTTGACATAGTGTCCCATTGAAGACTATTAACGAAGGTGCGAGTATGTGGAATATGTTTACAGGTATATGAGTTGCTAAAAGAGTTATTAAGCAATAGAACCCAGTATGTTGTCCTCAGTGGCGCATGTTCATCAGAGACAAGGGTATCGTCAAGAGTGCTCCAGGAAAGTGTTACAGGACCGCTGTTGTTCTCTGTATACATAAGCGATTTGGCGGACGGGGTGGGCAACAATCTGCAGCGGTTCGCTGATGATGCTGTTGTGTACGATAAGGTGTCGAAGTTGAGTGACTGGAGGAAGATACAAGACGACGTAGACAAAATTTCTAGTTGGTGTGATGAATGGCAGGTAGTTCTAAATGTGGAAAAATGTAAGTGACAGCAGATGAGCAGGAAGAAAAAACCTGACAAGTTCTTTGCAGTATTAGAAGTGTCATGCTTGACAAAGTCAAATCGTTTATATATCAGGGCGTAACGCTGCAAAGTGATATGAAATGGAACTAGCAGATGAGAAATGTGGTAACGAATGCGAATGATCGACTTTGGTTTATTGGGAGAATTATAGGGAAGAGTTGTCCACCTGTAAAGAAGACGGCACCTTGGACACTGGTGCTACCTGTTCTTGAGTAGTACTCGAGAGTTTGGGATATGTACCAGGCCAGAATGAAGGAAAACATCGAAGCAATTCAGAGGAGGGCTGCTATATTTCTTACTGGTAGGTTCAAACAACATGTAAGTGCTTCATATATGAACTCAAATGGGAATCCCTGTTGGGAAGGCGACGTTCTTTTCGAGAAACACGGTTGAGAAACTTTAGAGAACAGGCATTTAAAGCTCACTGCCGAACGATTCTACTGTTGCCAACATATATTGCGCGTAAGGACCACGAAAATTAGATTCGATAAATTAGGGCTCATACAGAGGCATATAGTCGGTCGTCTTTCCCTCGATCTATTTGCGAGTGGAACAGGAAAGGAAAGGACTGGTAGTGGTACGTGGTACCCTTCGCCACGCACCGTGCAGTGGCTTGCAGAGTATCTATGTAGATGTAGAACGTATCGTTAATAAAAGTTCTATGATAATTGTTAATTGCAACTTGCTTATTTCCTTGATTTTCAATATGTTCTTTGTACAAACTACAGAACAGTCGAATATACACATTTTCTATTTTGGTAGTGGAATCTGGTTAGTGTGACCAATAAAAAGGGAATGATGCTATGTGGTCACGTACTATTATCACTTTTTCCTCTGGAGGTTTGTTATCGGGAACTTCACTTCCTCACCTCGTTTAACTTCAGCTGTAAGTTTTATCTTTCTTATGGCTTAGGTCATTGTACAATCATAGATTTTGAATATTTGCAAGAAATATTTTTGCGTATTATTTCATTTCTTAAATGAATAGTCACACGAAAAATGTTAGTTTCAGTTTTTTTATTTTTACTGCCATTTATTGACCGCTGAAGTAGTGGCGTTTTCTGTTTTATCAGGCCATATAACAATGTATTTTGAGCAGAGACTTCATTTTCAAATTTTTTAATGCATGCTTCCACCCCATCTTACTAGGAAATAATCATTATTAGTAAATATAGTAAAATTATGAAAATTATTTGTGACATTATCGTTTAAAACAGATCTGTGCTTTGGTATTATTCTTGGGGGCTTCTCATTTTAGAATTTTGGTTAATAGCTGTTGGTACCTATAGCTGTTGAATCCAAGATGTTATTATTTATACACAATGAACTATATTAATTTTGATGTAAGGAAACAAAGTAACGAGACGATAACAAACACTAAGCACTGGATACTCGGCGTGTGATGGAAAATATTCTTCGCTAGATCCATTATCATCCTAAATAACTGGTTCCCCGATGCTGTCTTATCCCTTTAACTCGTGGTGAATCACTTTGAACACCATTCAAACAATTAAACAAGTAGAAACCTTCTACTGGGATAGTTAGAAAATCGAACATCCACAGCCAATTGAGAAACTCGAAACAACAGCTGTCACATTGGTGTAACTCCTAATTATACCAGTTCAAAAAATGGTTCAAATGGCTCTGAGCACTATGGGGCTTAACTTTTGTGGTCATCAGTCCCCTAGAACTTAGAACTACTTAAACCTAACTAACCTAAGGACATCACACACATCTATGTCCGAGGCAGGATTCGAACCTGTGCTGCTACCTATGAGGTTGCTTCGCGAGTTATGAAGTATACCATTTGCGCCGTTAAGAGACTGCCGCACGGCGAACAAGGTCCCGAGCCTATTAAAAAAATAAGGGAAACCGGAGGTACACCACTTGGGCTTTAAGCGGCCCATATGTGAACGACGCAGATACAATGAAAGCTACGTTTCCTGTGTGCCCCTTTTATATAGGTTTCGCAGCAGAGCAACTCCCTGCTTCCTTATTATTCATGTCATGCATTTCCTTATTTGGGCATGAAATCATGAACTTCCGCAGAAAACAGAAATCGGTTTCATGTTCAAAACAGATAAGCCCCAAGTCATAAATACTGTAATTACTCGGAAACAAGTAATCGCAATTTTAAGAGTGAAACGTCATTGAATTTGTCTCTTTCAGTACTGTGATGCTAATATCTGTAATCACTATAGTTGCATTTGAAAAGGCGAAGTTTAAACCGACATATCTGTAATTAATATAGCGGTGTAGAGGTAGTATACGTTGTTTAGTGAGGACTTTCCCACGAATCATCTGGATGAAAATACATATAATCATGATCCTGCCACTGTTGAATTTCGACTTTTATTGGTAGATGTTTAAGGAAGTTATCTGAATGCCTCACATATCTGCATTACTTCTGTTGCTACCGAAAACTAATGTTCCTTACTATTCTTTTGAATTTTAGACTGCTAAATTGTAATCTTATTCTACATCTCGTCCTAGGTATGTATTAAAATCTACTATCTATATTCAGTCTTATCATAATGCAATCCGTCTGACATCTACCGGCATCTTTTTGCCTTTTCCGAGTATACCTGCTCTTCTCATAATTTCTGAACAACTATTTCCTGTTACTATCTGAAATTTATTGCAGATCCCATAGAGTTTTCTTCTGTCTCATTCCTACTGCCGAGCCCATGTTCTCCATTAACTCCTTCTGTTCCTACGCCTTATATAGCGTTCTAATGCTCCAGCATTATTGGATTATTATCTGTTCACATCGTGAATTGTCCATTCAGTTCCATCATACACTCTCTCTATATCGTCTTTTTCTACTTGTGACGCTGGCATGTGCATCTACATCTACATCTACGTGGACACTCTGCAAATCACAGTTAAGTTCCTGGCAGAGTGTTTATCGAACCAGCTTCACAATAATTGTGTTTTCCCACTCTCGAACAGAGAGCAGAAAAAGAGACCACCTATATCTTTCCGTGGGAGTTCTGGTTTTCCATATTTTATTATGGTGGTGGTTTTTCCCTACGTAGGTTGGTGTCAGCAAAATATTTTCGCATTTTAGGAGAAAGCTGGCGATCGAAATTTCGCGAGAAGATCCTACCGCAAAGAGAAGCGCCATTGTTTTAATGAAGTCGACTCCAAACCTTGTATCTTGTCAGTGACACTCTTCCCTATTTCCCAATAATACAAAATGTGCTGACGTTCCTTGAACTTTTTCGATGTACTCCTCTTAATCCTGTCTGGTAAGATTAACAAACCACACAGCAATACTCCAAAAGAGGACAGAAATGTGTAGTGTAAGCAGTCTCCTGAGTAGATCTGTTGCATCTTCTAACTGTTCCGCAAGTAAAACGCAGTCTTTCGTTTTGCCTTTCCCAGAAAGTTTTATACGTGTTCTTTCCAATTTAAGTTGTTTGTAATTGTAGTTCCTAGATACTTAGTTGACTTTACGGCCTTTAGATTTGATTGATTTATCGTTTAACTGAAGTTTGGCAGATTCGTTTTAGCACTCATGTGGACGACCTCACACTTTTCGTTATTTACGATCAATTGCCAATTTCCGCACCATACATATATCTTTTCTAAATCACTTTGCAATTTGTTTTGATCTTCTGATGACTTTTCTAGGCGATAAACGACATAATCAGCCAACAACTAAGACGGCTGCTCAGGTTGTCTCCTGAATCGTTTATATAGGTGAGGAACAGCAAAGGGGCTATAACACTACCTTGGGGAACGCCAGAAATCACATCTGTTTTACTGGACGTCCCGTCAACTACTACGAACTGTGTCCTCTCTGACAGGTAATCACGAATCCAGTATCATAACTGAGATGATATTCCATAAGCACGCAATATGATTAAAAGCCGCTTGTGAGTAACGGCATCAAAAACCTTCTGGAAATCTAGACATTCGGAATCGATTTGAAATGCCTTATCGATAGAATTCAACATTTCGTTTGAGTGAAGAGCCAGTTGTTTTTTAAAATATGCCGTTTTTTATATCCGCGTTGACTGTGTGCCAATTAACCGTTCTCTTCGAATTAATTCATAATGTTCGAACCCAATATGCATTCCAAAATTCTGCTCCTTATCGACGTTAATGATATGGGTCTGTAATTTAGTAGGTTACTCCTATAGCCTTCTTTGAATATTGGTGTGAGCAGTGCAACTTTCCAGTATTTCGGTACAGATCTCCGTCGAGCGAGCAGTTGTATATGATTGTTAAGCATGGAGCTATTGCGTGGTTGGCTGGGTGATTTGGGGGAGGGGACCAAACATCAAGGCCATCGGTCCCATCGAATTAAGAAAGGATGGGGATGGAAGTCGGCAGTTCCCTTTCAAAGGAAGTGATTTAGGGAAAACACGGAAAATCTAAATCAAGGTGGCTGGACGCGGGTTTGAACCGTCGTCTTTCCGAGTGCGAGTCCAGTATGCTAACGACTGACCCACCTCGCTCGGTGGAGCTATTGCGATACTATTTCTTTGAATTCAAGCCATATCTGGTCTACACTTACACTGTTAATTTGGAAGGACTGGAGATTGTCTCTCAGGAAGGCGTCAAGCAAATTTTTATCTGCTTTTTTGAACAGATATATTTTTCATTTATTTTTAGAGGATTTGAGAGTTACGTTATTGAGTCTCGTACGACAACCCTGTGTTCACTAACCACTGTAGCCGTTTTAATGTTCGGTATTAGCTCAGTATTATTTGTTGCTAAGAGGTCAAGAGTGTTTTCACAATCGTTTGCTTTTCGAGTGGGCTCACGAACTAGCTGCTCGAAATAATTTCCAGAGAATCCGTTTTCGGATGAGGTTTAAAAATACCTTTGCATTTAAACATGTATTTTCGCTAACATTTCGAGGGTAAATTGAAGCCACCACCAAGTATAATTGTATGAGTAGGGTATATGTTTGAAGTTAGAGCCAAGTTTTCTTTGAACCTTTCAGCCATTCTATCATCTGTGTTGGGAGGACAGTAGAGCGACCCACTTATTCTTTTTGTTCCAAGAATGAACTCTACCCACACTAACTCACAGGAGCTATCTACTTCAGTTTCCGTACACGATAGACTGCTTCTAACAGCAACGAACATGCCACCGTCAACTGTATTATGCGATTTGAGCGGTAGTGTTTTTTATTAGCGCTTGGATCTATGGTACTTTCACAACACAGCTACAACAATTTAGAGCTGTTCCTCAGTTTACGTTCGAGACGTCCAACATCACTGTCTCCGATAGCGCGCTGCTGGTGCAGCTCTTTAACGAGAACAGTGTGCACCAGTAGCCTTGCAGAAGTTCCGGACACTTAAGCGTATAAAAAAAAAAAGCGTTGGTTCATGTCTGCTTAGGGTCTCGAGAAAATGATAACAAAAGTCGAAAATAAAAGCTCTTTTGAAGTGCGTGGCAGAGGGAGGAAAGTAGTGGATCCGACGTCTGTCGAAGATGTGGTAGCAACATTGCAGGAGGAGTCGAGCGGTGGTGCGAAAACATTCACTGCATGGGGAATTGTCCGAACGTTGGACATTCCTGCGGGCACGCTTCATAAAATCCTATGAAACATTCTCCACTGCTATCCATTATCCATTCAAAATCATCCATGTTCAGGAGTCTCTTCCTACTAACCTACTAGCAAGACACACGTTTGTTCTGCAATCCCTTGCTTGCATGGAAGTGAATAATGAATGGCCATAGAAAATTCTGTGAACAAACGAAACACATTTCCAAGGACATGTCAATACATAGAACTGCAGAATACGGGCAACGAAAAATTCGCACGCACATCAACCGACACCACACTCTGCAAATATGACTGTGTTGTGCGGGTTGACGACATCATTTATCGTAGGGGCGAAGTTTTTTTTTTTTTTCCAGTGAAGCGGCTGCTGCAGAGGCATTTGGAAAATGCTAGAATTTTCAGCCGTCATTTCCCTACATCCTGGCCGTCCAGATCACTTGATCTTTATTCATGTGACTTCTGGTGTGGGTTATCTGAAAGATGTTGTGTTCAGTGTTCCAATTACGTACGTAGCTGAATTGAATGCAAGCACTGCGCAGAGACATTCTGAACGTGATCCCTGAGATATTCCGTGCAGTTGTGAAACATGCTGTTTCTCGATTTCAACTCGTGGGAGAAAACGGTGGACAGCAATTTGAACATGCCTTGTACCACACCACCACCACCACCACCACTCTATCTAAGACCACAAGTGGCCCATCGCGACCATCCGACCTCCGTGTCATCCTCCTAGAAGGATGCGGATAGGATGGACATGGGGTCAGCACACCGCTCTCCCGGTCGTTATGATGGTATTATTGACCAAGCTGCTACTATTCGGTCGAGTAGCTTCTCAATTGGCATCACGAGGCTGAGTGCACCCCAAAAAATGGCAACAGCGCATGGTGGCCTGGATGGTCACCCATCCAAGTGCCGACCACGCCCGACAGAGCTTAACTTCGGTGATCTCACGGGAACCGGTGCCTTGCACCAGTCCCACGACAATTATAAATCGATGCCATTTTGCTTTTTTGCGTATTTTTTTGCTTCGGGACAACTGAAAACCGATTTTTCCCATCCAATGTGGTTCGACCTTGCTGCGGTGGATGGGGTTACCTAACATTGCCACAAATGCTGCCGGCCGAACTTGTCCAGTCATGCACACTGAATAATGTGCAACTCGAACCACACCCGTTGCATTGCGATTCATCTGTCGTTTGTAGCCGACCGCATTTACGTTAAGACGCTTACAGCGCCATATATTTGTAAAATTTTCGTTAATTTTTTGTTCCATGACATTCGCCTGTGAGTCAATTATACGTTGTTCAAATCTGGTAATATTTTGAGCAGTGGTTCTCTTTCTACGGCGTTTTGAAACTGGAACTTTAATTATGGAAACTCTGTTGTATGAGTGTGTGTTCCAAGCTCGTTAGAAATCACTCGACCTAGTTCAGCCACACTTATATTCCTTACTGTCAGGCAACGGGAGTAAGGAGACCTACCTATTATAATTCAGGAGATATAACGTCATCAACAATGTGACACGTGAATAGCTGCCACTTCATGCACAAGATTTTAATTTATTACCTTTGTGCTACTATCTCTATTCGCAATACATTTCGCAGACAGTGTAAAAATATGTTACTAAATGCACCTACAAAATTTAGCACGGTACCATGCATAATTCATTAGATATGACGTCATAAACAATGCGATGCCGTAAAAAAAAACTATAGAACTGAGCATGACGTTTAAATCTATTACTTCTTTGCTCCTAACTCTACTCGCAACGAATGTTGCAGACAGTATCTACATATACTGCTAAATGTACCTACAAAATTATATCAGTACATGGCACAAAGACCAGCAGATATGATGCGATAAACACTGAGATGCGTGAAAAATTGCCGTATCATGCATGACATTGAGTTTTATTACTTCGTTTTTTCTACCTCTGTTCATCGTAGCTTCTGAAGATGTAGCTAGAAATAGTTCTGAGTTAAATAAATACTGTAGACAGTTTGGTTTTTGCATGCTATGATTGTTGATTTGGATACAATGCTTATACATTTGTACATTACGCATTTTTCTTTGCACAACTGTTTCAAAATTTCAAAGGTGGTTTCACGAATCATTGAAATAAATTTTTTTCGATATTTCACTACAAACACAGTTCATATTTTGTTTCCGTTTCTAACAGAAAAAAGGGCAAAATGAACACCCAGGCAACGCCGGGTTTGTCAGCTAGTAAGTGAATAAAATAATGATGTTCGATGAAGAATAGCGGTAACAGTAATTCATTTAGAGTTCCTAAAATGCTCTGTTTTTTCCTTTACAGAATTAGAATTTATGGTCAGTATTAACATATAGTACACGAAAAAAGGTCAATATTGCTGTTGTTGCCGTGGTAGCAGCTACTGATTGGAACACAATGACTAATAGACTAAAGTAATCTATAGACAACACATCGAGTAGAAAATTGTACAAACTCAGCAATGGAATCTCAGAATTGGTAGACTAGTTTTGAATTTAGAGCAACTGAAAAAAATTGGAGAGACAATAAAAGAAATAAGTAAAGGAGTAAAACTGATCTGAAAGACTTTTAATAAACATTATCGAGTTTTCGAAAGTGAGATTACGGTATGTCTGAAACTGAAGCCCTGCAAACAGTGTGTGTTCCAAATTTCGACTTAATGATAGTGAAGCAAAGACTTTCAGCGGAAAAACCATTCAAAAACTGAGTGTAATCAACGAGAAATGGAGCTATGCGTGATGGAAACTACTCTGAGGCGCAGGGAAACGAGCGAATGGAATACGCAACAGATCGGAGTAACAGATGCAGTTATGACTATAATGAAAATGGTAAGGAAATGTATAGGAGATACAGGCAGTCAAATGGGCTGGTGATGGACCAAGGGAGTTCTCTTCTGGATATCAAGACGCAAGGAAAGATAGAATCGACAATGTATAGGCAGGTAAGTAGAAAACATTAGAAATCATGCAAGAACAACATGAATGAGTTTAGTTGAACACCTAATCCATGGGGAGGTTTAGATGAGACAATAATGGTGTTACAGCTCGTCTCGAATCCTTGAATGGAAAAGAAAGAGCCATACATACCATACGTTACAAAGAAGATAAGTGCTTCTGATACGCTTTGTCATGTTCAAAACATCGCGTAAGGTGCTAAAAATTTATTCAGGATCGGGCTTCACTCTTTCCGCCGTCACCTTGGCTTTGATATGCTGGTCACCGAGCAATACGGCCTTCAATTCTCTTGCAGTCTTCGGTTCTTCACTGAGAGTCTTCGACTTCGCAATCCGTCATTCAGACTTGTCTGACCATGCTGTAAACGCCTGCGCCTCTGAAGTACTGTTTCATACACTGACGGAAAAAAATAGTGCATCTGGAAAGACGACTTCGATTTGGTTCCAACGACGGATGTGCCACCTGGGATGGAGATGTACTAATAATGGTTTCAGCGCCCTCCGCCAACAGATAACGAAGTGGCATAGTTACCAGACCTTTAATAGGGAATGCTCGCAACCAGAACGCTCATCGTGGTGCAAACGTGTGAAGGAAGCAGGCAACCAGGCCAAGGAGACGCACTCGTTACACTACAGTCAACTGAGCGAGATTCAAAGGGGTCAAATTGTGGCCTTCCGAGTGAAGGATGGTCCTTTCGGAGAATAGTCACACAAGTGAGACGTGCTGCGTCACTTGCGCGACGATGCTGGTATCTGTGATCACTTGAACATTCACACACCCGCAGACGAGATTCTGGACGTCCACACAGCACAGACGCCCGCCAGGTTTTTAGTATTGTAAGGGCAGCAGTGGCAGATCGTACAGGTACCACAGCACAGATAAGAGGGCTTGCGAACCCAGACGTGTCAACACTAACTGTTGTGAACCGGTTATCAGCACACCTCTAGCCCGTCTTCCATTCACACAATAGCTTCGACGTGCACGGCTCGACTTGGAAGGTGGAATAGTATGCCCTGGTCTTCCCGTTTGAAAGCAGATTCTGCCTACACACAAGTGATGGTCGTTTGCGCGTACGACGCAGACCTGGTTGAACTCGTAGAGTGCATTCGTCCAGGATACACTGGCCCCAACACAGGCCTTATGGTCTGGGGTGCGATGAGCTATAAGCTCTCGTTCAGCTTTGGCGTTTCTGGAGGGAATGCTAACCAGAGCTCGGTACGTTCAGACTCTTGTTAGACCCGTTCTTTTCCCATTCTTGCAAAGGAAGGTAATGTGTTGTTCCAATACGACAATGGTCACCCACCCACTGCCCGTGACACTCAATGTGCTTTGCAAGACCTGCGGCAACTTCCCTGGTCAGCACAATCTCTGAGCTTGTCTTCAATCGAGAATTGGGTCTAATGGTACGAGAAGTGACTCATGCGTCTCGTCAGCCAAAAACAGTTACAGAAGTACATGAACAGGTCGAGTAGGCATGGTATAACATTACAGTATTCGCCATCTGCACGATCGACTGGATATCAAAGTCAGCGCCCGCATTCCGATAGTGGAAGGTACACTATGTACTATTACGGGTGTTTCAGCATGGGTCGGCATTTGGTACTTCAGAACCGCTTGTGCGGTTGATCTGTAAATGTAATCACTTCATGTACTCCACATGCACTTTTGCAACGGTAAATGTTGACTGAATTGGAAACCTCGAAAAGGGTGTACTACTTTTTCCCAGCACTGTACTGTTGCCGTACATTTTCACCAAATATGCGTAGATTGTTGCAGCGTGGTTTCCCTTCAAAAGCAGTTAACGAATGACCGCACGGTACTCCAGTTTTGTCAATGGGCTGCGCCATCTTGATTTGTTTCCTCTAACGGCGTACTGAGGTAATATCGCGCGGAGATTTCGATGTGTACAAAAACTACAAAGATGTACCTGCGCACAAACGAAATATTATTACGCGACTATTTTTTTCGACGTGAAGATTAAAACACTGTACACTCTATATGTTCGACATTTCTTACAAACAGCATTTCAAATCCGTCTCAAATGGCGCGTGCAGCTGATTATCTCGGCACTTTTCTGTTTTACGTTTTGCAGCTGTCTCCTGCGCTATCTTGCTTATCGCTCTTGCGATAAGAAAGTAGACAACAGTTTGGCAGTTTGCAGCGGCCGTCGCTATCATCCGGAATGATCACTGGCAGGTGAGTTCCACGAACCAGGCAGGTACACAATTTCGCGTGGTTAGCGAATTCGCAGTAGACACTGGCTTGATGATAGAGAAATAAGACTACAACCCAAGAAATTTTCTGCAGTATCAGAGAGTATTCTAGCGCCGTTGTGAGCGACTTACGCCACCCAGAAACAAAATCCCCGTTTCACACATTTTTTTCTCATTGTTACGTGTACTTCGTGGTCGAAAGCCTCTTGGATTCAACGCAGTCTGTCGAGCTGTGCATCGGGGAGTACATAAGTGCAGATAACATGTGACAACATGAGAAACATATTTCCTGTCAGAATGAGTCAGAGAACTTAGCGAGTTGGTGTGGGCGTACTTGCAAAAAGCCTCAAACATAGGCAGAAAGAGACTTAGGCGGAGAATATGCATGCGTTGAATTAAGAGTTAGCGATGATGTGAGCGCTTAAGCCAGTCGTCAAACTGGCAACCTTAAGAAATTTACTGGACGTGACCTCCAATCTCAAAGACTGCGGGAACAGGACGTGCCATGTTAAAAGATCTTTGGACCGCCAGTTTAAATCTGTGGTGCAGCCCCTTCCGCGCAAATTTTTGTTTACCAACTAACAAAAACAGAATTTTATAGCAATTTTAGAAACCTATAATGCAGCATTTATGTGTTTTCTTTTTGGCTTGGCCTACTGTGGACGGTTTTTCGTTCTTTCTCTATGTCGGTCTCTTCTTTTTCCTGTCCATATTCAGCGTGTATTTTTCTTTATTTTCTCTAGGTAGCCCTCGAAACTTTTTACTTTTACTTCGAGCATGCGCCTTTTCCCTATTTCTTTCTCCATTACTTCCATTTTCCTAATGTCTGTTTTAACTTATCTGATTCACGTTTCTGCCAAAAAAAGTTAAAAAGTCTTTGTATTGTTTTTCTCTCATCTAGCCTCTTTCGGCGTCCGTAAAATACATATTTCTCTTTCTTACTGTGTCCAGTGTTTGTTCTGTTCTTTCATAACTTTTTTACTACTTCTTAATTTCCATTTCCCATTGTCATTTATCACTCTCAAAATTTTTCTGACTGTTCTCCTTTCCTTGTTTCCTATTTCATCTAATTGTTTGGCTGTGTTTAACAAAAGAAATTCTGAAGCATGAAGACATTCTGTTATAATGACAGCGCTGTAGCGTCAGTGTTTTGCATTTCTGAATCAAAATTTCTTGTTATAGAAATGTTTTGTTAATATAGGCACTTTCATTTTCCTTGCCGTTGCTAAAATAGCTTCCTTGTCCAAGACATTTATTTGTATTATTTCACGTAGATATTTAAATTTTGTAGTCTTTTTATTCTTCTATAATCAGTAGGAGATATATCTCCATTGTTGCATCTTCTTTAGATTTAGCTAAGATGGCATAATCGTCTGCAAATAACAAACAATAAATTCTCAGATTATCCCATTTTATCACAATTATGATTTTTTAAAATTCCTCCTACCTCTTCTGTTCTTGTCCACAGTAGTCGGAACGACCCATTTCCTTGTCTTACAGTAATTATGATCCTAGAAGACTTGGAGATTTAATCAAAAAAATTAATTTGCTATTTGTTCGTTTTATGATTGCGTCCGATTTGTTGTCTGTTCCAAACTCTTAAGGGGTTGTATAATGTTGCTCTGTCAGTGGAATCATATGCCTTTTTTGTGGTTTACAAATTTTATATAAATGCTTTTGGCGTTCGTTCTAAAACTGATTACAAATTTAAGATTAAAACTTTTGTTCCTAATTTGATCTTCCTTTTCCAAACCCTTCTTGATACAATGCTCTTCGCTTATCCATTTGGCTCTACAGCCTCTTTTGCAACGATTTTGAAAGAATTTTGTTTTAAGGGTACGAGAGAAATTCTTGCACGGTTCTTGGTTCAGGGTTATCTTCTTTTTTGTGGATTGGATTAATCGATGCTGTTTTCTATTCTTCTGGTATAACTTCTCTTTCCCAAGTTTATTATTTCACTGTATAAAATTTTACTTTGCAATGAAACGTCCCCTATCATGAACTGATATATATATATATATATATATATATATATATATATATATATATATATATATATATACTATTAAGGTATCTACATCTACATTCTACATCTACATTTATACTCCGCAAGTCACCCAACGGTGTGTGGTGGACTGCACTTTACGTGCCACTGTCATTACCTGCCTTTTCTGTTCCAGTCGCGTATGGTTCGCGGGAAGAACGACTATCTTAAAGCCTCCGTGAGCGCTCGAATCTCTCTGATTTTACATTCGTGATCTCCTCGGGGGGTATAAGTAGGGGGAAGCAATATATTTGATACCTCATCCAGAAACGCATTCTCTCGAAACCAGCAAGCTACCGCGATGCAGAGCCCCTCTCTTGCAGAGTCTGCCACTTGAGTTTGCTGACCATCTCCGTAACGCTATCACGGTTACCAAATAACCCAGTGACGAAACGCGCCGCTCCTCTTTGGATCTTCTCTATCTCCTCCGTCAACCCGATCTGGTACGGATCCCACACTGATGAGCAACTCTCAAGTATAGGTCGAACGAGTATTTTGTAAGCCACCTCCTTTGTTGATGGAGTACATTTTCTAAGGACTCTCCCAATGAATCTCAACCAGGTACCCGCCTTACCAACAATTAATTTTATATGATCATTCCACATCAAATCGTTCCGCACGCATACTCCCAGATATTTTACAGAAGTAACTGCTACCAGTGTTTGTTCCGCTATCATATAATCATGCAATAAATGATCCTTCTTTCTATGTATTCGCAATACATTACATTTGTCTGTGTTAAGAGTCAGTTGTCACTCCCTGCACCAAGTGCCTATCCACTGCAGATCTTCCTGCATTTCGCTACAATTTTCTAATGCTGCAACTTCTCTGTATACTACAGGATCATCCGCGAAAAGCCGCATGGAACTTTCGACACTATCTACTAGGTAATTTATATATATTGTGAAAAGCAATGGTCCCATAACACTCCCCTCTGGCACGCCAGAAGTTACTTTAACGTCTGCAGAAGTATCTCCATTGATAACAACATGCTGTGTTCTGTTTGCTAAACACTCTTCAATCCAGCCACATAGCTGGTATGATATTCCGTAGGCTTTTACTTTGTTTATCAGGCGACAGTGCGGAACTGTATCGAACGCCTTCCGTAAGTCAAGGAAAATTGCATCTACCTGGGAGCCTGTATCTAATATTTTCTGGGTCTCATGAACAAATAAACCGAGTTGGGTCTCACACGATCGCTGTTTCCGGAATCCATGTTGATTCCTACAGAGTAGATTCTGGGTTTCCAAAAACGACATGATACTTGAGCAGAAAACATGTTCTAAATTTCTACAACAGATCGACGTCAGAGATATAGGTCTATAGTTTTGCGCATTTGTCGATGACCCTTCTTGAAGACTGGGACTACCTGTGCTCTTTTCCAATCATTTGGAACCTTCCGTTCCTCTAGAGGCTTGCGGTACACGGCTGTTAGAAGGGGGGCAAGTTCTTTCGCATACTCTGTGTAGAATCGAATTGGTATCCCGTCAGGTCCAGTGGACTTGCCTCTATTGAGTGATTCCAGTAGCTTTTCTATTCCTTTGACACTTATTTCGATGTCAGCCATTTTTTCGTTTGTGCGAGGATTTAGAGAAGGAACTTGTGCAATCTTCTTCTGTGAAACAGCTTTGGAAAAAGGTGTTCAGTATTTCAGCTTTGGGCGTGCCATCCTCTGTTTCAATGCCATCATCATCCCGGAGGGTCTGGATATACTGTTTCGAGCCACTTACTGATTTAACGTAAGACCAGAACTTCCTAGGATTTTCTGCAAGTCGGTACATAGAATTTTACTTCCGAATTCACTGAACGCTTCACGCATAGCCCTCCTTACGCTAACTTTGACCTCTCAAACAGAGAGGTTTTGGCTGCGTTTAAAGTTGGAGTGAAGCTCTCTTTGCTTTCGCAGTAGTTTACTAACTTTGTTGTTGAACCACGGTGGGTTTTTCCCGTCGCTCACAGTTTTACTCGGCAAGTACCTGTCTAAAACGCATTTTACGATTGCCTTGATCTTTTTCCATAAACACTCAACATTGTCAGTGTCGGAACAGAAAATTTCGTTTTGATCTGTTAGGTAGTCTGAAATCTGCCTTCTATTACTCTTGCTAAACAGATAAACCTTCCTCCCTTTTTTATATTCCTATTAACTTCCATATCCAGGGATGCTGCAACAGCCTTATGATCACTGATTCCCTGTTCTGCACTTACAGAGTCGAAAAGTTCGGGTCTGTTTGTTATCAGTAGATCCATGATGTTATCTCCACGAGTCGGTTCTCTGTTTGATTGCTCGAGGTAAATTTCGGATAGTGCACACAGTACAATGTCACTCGATGCTCTGTCCCTACCACCCGTCCTAAACATCTGAGTGTCCCAGTCTATATCTGGTAAATTGAAATATCCACCTAAGACTATAACATGCTGAGAAAATTAATGTGAAATGTGTTCCAAATTTTCTCTCAGTTGTTCTGCCACTAATGCTGCTGAGTCGGGAGGTCGGTAAAATGAGCCAATTATTAACCTAACTCGGTTGTTGAGTGTAACCTCCACCCATAATAATTCACAGGAACTATCCACTTCTACTTCACTACAGGATAAACTACTACTAACAGTGACAAACACGCTACCACCGGTTGCATGCAATCTATCCTTTCTAAACACGGTCTGTACATTTGTAAAAATTTCGGCAGAATTTATCTCTGGCTTCAGCCAGCTTTCTGTACCTATAACGATTTCAGCTTCGGTTCTTTCTATCAGCGCTTGAAGTTCCGGTACTTTACCAGTGCAGCTTCGACAGTTTACAATTACAATACCGATTGCTGCTTGGTCCCCGCATGTCCTGACTTTGCCCCGCACCCTTCGAGGCTGTTGCCCTTTCTGTACTTTCTCGAGGCCATCTAACCTAAAAAACCGCCCAGTCCACGCCACACAACCCCTGCTACTCGTGTAGCCGCCTCCTGTGTGTAGTGGACTCCTGACCTATTCAGCGGAACCCGAAACCCCACCACCCTATGGCGCAAGTCGAGGAATCTGCAGCCCACACGGTCGCAGAACTGTCTTAGCCTCTGATTCAGACCCTCCACTCGGCTCTGTACCAAAGGTCCGCAGTCATTCATGTCGATGATGCTGCAGATGGTGAGCTCTGCTTTCATCCCGCTAGCGAGACTAGCATTCTTCACCAAATCAGACAGCCGCCGGAACCCAGAGAGGATTTCCTCCGATCCATAGCGACACACATCATTGGTGCCGACATAAGGTACCACCTGCAGATGGGTGCACCCTGTACCCTTCATGGCATCCGGAAGAACCCTTTCCACATCTGGAATGACTCTCCCCGGTAAGCACACGGAGTGCAGATTGGTTTTCTTCCCCTGCCTTGCTCCCATATCCCTAAGGGGCCCCATTACGTGCCTGACGTTGAAGCTCCGAACTATCAGTAAGCCCACCCTCTGCGACCGCCCGGATCTTGCAGACTGAGGGGCAACCTCTGGAACAGGACAAGCAGCCATGTCCGGCCGAAGATCAGTATCAGCCTGAGACAGATCCTGAAACCGGTTCGTCAGACAAACTGGAAAGGCCTTCCGTTCAGCCCTCCAGAATGTCTTTCGCCCCCTGCCACACCTCGAGACGACCTCCCACTCTAGCACAGGTGAGGGATCAGCCTCAATGTGGGTAGTATCCCGGGCAGCCACAGTCGTAGTCCGATCGGGGGATGCGTGGGACGAGCTGGCCGTCCCCGACAAACCCCCATCCGGACCCCCACAGTGATGCCCATTGGCAACAGCCTCAAGCTGTGTGACCGAAGCCAACACTGCCTGAAGCTGGGAGCGAAGCGATGCCAACTCAGCCTGCGTCCGAACTCAGCAGTTGCAGTCCCTATCCATGCTAAAAACTGTTGTGCAAAGAACGTCTGAACTAATCTACAGAGAGCACAAACAATTAAAAACAAAATTTAAACGGTTATTAAAATACAAGATTGCCTAGTAAATGCAGTAATGCTGCTACTTGCGCACTGCCGACACACTACTCAGGTACTAAAACGCGATGCTACAACTCTCAAATAGTATAATACGCCCGAAATTTATGAGTTAAACAATGGAAGTACCAAAAACACGCAAGGAAATTAAGAATTAAACTATGTAACAAATAAGTGAGCTAAGAGTATACGACTTGCTGCTGGCAGCTGCTTATCCAACGGCGGCAGGGAGCACATTGTTCTCTATCAAAATCTTTCATTTGCTAATATGCCTATCAGTAGTTAGTGCCTTCAGTAGTTTGAATCTTTTATTTAGCTGGCAGTAGTGGGGCTCGCTGTATTGCAGTAGTTTGAGTAACGAAGATTTTTGTGTGGTAAGTGATTTGTGAAAGGTATAGGTTAATGTTAGTCAGGGCCATTCTTTTGTAGGGATTATTGAAAGTCAGATTCCGTTGCGCTAAAAATATTGTGTGTCAGTTTAATCACAGTCATGTATAATTTTTTTAAGGGGGCGTTTCATAGCAGTTGTATGATTTAATTAACTGGTGATATTAAAAAATGAAAAGAATTCAAATCATGCAGCTGTTCATCATAGTTTATGGACATCGCTTGGAATAAATTCATGTTTAAAAAGGACTGAAGTTGATATTCATGTTCATGCAAAAGTCAGTATTTCAGATTTAAAAATTAACATACTGTAACCAAAGCTTGTGAAAAGAATCGACTTCGGATAAAGATTCAAAGTGTATTTTATTGTTGTTTGGACTGCAGACACAGCTTATCGTTGTTACGTTTACTCTTTACTTTTATGTGTCACAGTTCCTTGTTTGCCTGCGTTCTTGTTCAAAGTGCGTTTGCTTAATTGTGTGGAATAAAACATTTATACAAATACTGCTGACTCATTGGATCAGCATTATTGAATAATGGATCATTTCTACAGTTTGGTTATCCCACGAATATTGAAGACCGCAGAGACCCCAGGAAACGTGCAAAGCCAAACAGTGACTTTACGACAAAACATCAAATGTTTTCAGACGACGATGCAGCTGTTACAGCTGCACGAATATCTGAAAAAGAAAATACACGATCTTCATGCTCAAATCGGGACACGAAAGGACATGAGCTGTGATCTCCGGAACGACGAGACAGGCCGGAAATTGCGACAAGCAGTCCGCTCGACGTGTCTAATGCAGTTTCTAACGCACGAAGGTGCGGATTCCTAAGTTTGTACCGGAAAAGCATGAGTTGCGGTTCGCGATGGACTTAGCATTTATGCAAAATGATGTTACCAGCAACTGCACAAAGTTTGCTCTAGCTGTCAACAGCTTTGATGCTCCGGCGGTAAAAATGATCTCGGATATTATATTGAAGGCGCCCTCAGAGCAACGATATCTCCATTTGTGGAAAAGGCTTGACACACGAATCTGCAAATATTTAGACCAACGCATGAAGCAGGTAATACAGAGTGAGCTTATCGGCGACAGAGCGCATCGGAGTTCTGGCTTCACCTCAGAAGCTTCATTGGAGAAGAGGCATTATCTACTGTGACACTACGTCACGTATGATTGACGCAGCTACCATTATCAGTAATAATCGTCATGGTGGCGTGTGGGACAAGCGTAAGCAGCTCTGTACTTGCAGTAGCGGACAATGTGTACGAGGTGAAAGCTCAAGCAAGCACTTCGATAGTGACGCATGTAGACAACGACGGCATCTCGAGCGAGACAGCCGCTATTCGGAGGGAGCAGCAAACTGACGTCAAGGATCAGCTTAGAAGTTTACAATGTCAAGTAGAAGCGCCGCAGAAACAGCTGTCGGCGCTGACAGTTGACAAACGGGTCTACACCAGACAAAACGGAAAAGACAGGCGTCCATCATTCCAGAAGAAGCAAGAAGATGATCAAATGGCGCAAAGAAAGCGACACAAGCCGTCGTTGTGGTGCTGAGTCCACTAGATGCACGCGCTTACACAAACGGCCTCAGTGGAGTGGAGTGGGTGCAGAAGGCTGCGGAATTCCACGAGAGTGCCTAGTTTTAAATGAAGGAAAAGACACGGGTTCGAGAAGCAATGTCAACCACGTAACCAAATTTAATCAAGGCACATTATTCAAGATTGACCCAGTAATTAACGGTCGTCCGCCTCTGGTAGCTGAGTAGTGTACGCGACAGAGTGTTATGCCTAACTGCCCGTGTTCGATTCCCTGCTGGGTCGGAGATTTTCTCCGCTCAGGGACTGGGTGTTGTGCTGTCCTTATCATCATCATTTCAACCCCATCGACACGCAAGTCGCCGAATTGGCGTCAACTCGAAAGACTTGCACCAGGCAAACGGTCTACCCTAGCCACACGGCATCTCCATTTCCATTAACGGCCGCTCGACCATATATACGCAAAGAGCCAATAATGCTTGGTTACATAATCGCACCGGTTATATAAATGTGGTAAAAAGTAAACCGTTGCTATCTAAGCGACTTGGGTTCTGACGCAAGCACATCAAGTCATCCAGGACGAGATCGCAGTGGCAGCCACGCCCATCAATCAACTGACAGTCAACAATTCGTCTGTAATGACGTACGGTAATTGCGAGGCACAGATAGACCTTGGTTTCAGCAGCAAGTTCAGGCGAAATTTCGTGCTCGCGAGTGAGGCTGAACCGATATCAGAAGAAGATTTTATTAGTCAACAAAGGCTGGAGATAAAACACCAGTCCGACGCCGATTGCGATGGACAGTGAAGTCATTACAGGTACTATAGGCGGAAGCGCTACAAATACTCTCTCTTCAACCCGTAGCTCCATCTCACAGGAGACCAGAAAGGAAGTTGATGGCCAACTAGGTATAATAATGTCGTGTGACTAGGGTCTCCCCGCTGGTAGATCGTTCGCCTGGTGCAAGTCTTTCGATTTGACGCCACTGCGGCGACTTGCGCGTCAATGGGGACGAAATGATGATGATTAAAACAACACAACACCCAGACCCTGAGCGGAGAAAATCTCCGACCCAGCCGGGAATCGAACCCGTGCCCTTAAGACTGACATTCTGTCGCGCTGACCACTCAGCTACCGGGGGCGGACGCCAACCAGGTAAATTGCGGTATACCACTGTAGTCCATATTAAATCGAAGCTGGCCAACCATGGCGATATGCATCCGATCCTTTTGCTGGAGCAAAAGCAGAGATTAAAAAGATGCTCCAAACTGGGGTTATACGCAGACTTGACAGCCAAAGCGCTTCACCATCGCATTTCGTAATAAAAAAAGAAAGATGGTCCTGGAGGCGCTGTGGAGATTACCGCACATTAAACGCACATGCCATCTTGGACTGCTGTCCTGTCCCTAATATTAGAGGTTTCGCAAATGTGTTAGCTAGAGCTAGGACCTTCAGCGTGGCTGACTGTTGCATGAGAAACACTTCAGAGCAGCGTTTGGCATCAAGGGCAAATATGGTCCAATGATAAACGAAGCAAAATGTGTTCTGGACCAGAAGCAGGTAACATTACTCGGGCATACAATTACGGCAGCCGGCAGTTGTCCGTTAAAGGAGGAGATCGAGGTCACTCAGGACATACCACGCCCAATGGATTTCCAGCAATTACGAAGATTCCTTGGAATAATGAACTTCAATGGATGACACCTATCAGGAGTAGCAAAGATTCTGGCACTGCTGAGAGCAGAACTCTCAGGCAATGACACCACGTGTCAACATCCCCTGCCACGGACACCGCAGATGCAGCGTGCCATCGGAAGGGCAAAAAGCACATGCACAGAAAGCTGTTCTGTTGTCCCACCTAGACCGAGTCGCTCTAACTAAATATAGTGGAAAGGGTTTAAGGCTTTCCTATTTTTAGTTAGCTGGTAAAATAACGTCGAAAAAGCAGTTAAGTTTACCATTGGACATTTATTCTAATCACAAAACATCGTTTATAAATTGCACTATTGATAAAAGGAAATGTTTTAATACAGGATGGTAAAAACCAACAGCGTTCAACAAAAATGTGAACGAATATTCCCTAAATGGGTTTCCAAGTTCTATAAGCGATCGAAGGATGACCTATGCCATATCACATCTATAATCTAGGTTTAATTTAAGTTTCACAAAAGAGAAAACTATCAAAATGGTTGGTCTACAGTGACCCTCAATTATCTTTAATAACTTATCTAACTTGTCGTAAATTACAGTGGCTGATGTTGCTTCTCAATAACTATATAAAAGAAAAATCATCGCGTTTCAGATCTGTTCTTCAAGTGGCAAATGTGAACACCATGAGTTTTAATTAACGATCACCATTAGTTTTACGGAAAAAAGGGGTGTAACAGATGAGACTTCTGCAGTTCTGAGTGAAGCCTTATGCGCTCAAAAATGCGGCATCGCGTGAGTTCATTACCTTGTCGGTGTCTAAGCAGCGTCAGGGCGGCAGCGGCCGGCGCAGCAGCCATCCAGCCTGCCGTCTCGGAATTAACTCTCGAACTTCTCCTTACTACAATTTACCGAAGAAGTTTAAAAAAGCTATCTGGCTGTGTTTTCATCTGACCAATCAGGGTCTCAATGTTAACCTTACGCTCCGCCTACAAAAATTCTGTCTATCCAATGGGAAACGTTATACTTTTCGTGGTGGGACAATGTTTTTAAAGTTTGCAACGTAACAGAGACGCTAAAAAGTCTCACGCTGAAACCTGCAACTAGTGTGGTCCTTTTAGCGTTATCGTGAGATCTATACTGCTCTTCTGGAGGGCTCTATCTTTTAACATGGGCTGGGGAGTGATCCTAATGTAACAGACACGCGAAAAAGTCTCACGCTAAAACTTGCGGGTGGTAGTGGCCCTTTTTGTGTTATCGTAAGATCTATACTGCTTTTCTGGAGGGCTCTAGCTTTTAACATGGGTTGGGGGTTGTCCTTGACATACCTGAGACGCGAAAAAGCCTGACGCTAAAACGTGCGGGTTGTATAGTTGTACAGGTAGGCTCGCGGCGTGGGTGCCCAGCCCCTCCCCACGGTTCTGCTCTCGGCTTCTGTCCTCGTTTCTCCCCTCGGAACTGCGTCTGCCTCACGGTGGGAAGGTACGACATGCATTTAGGCATTCTTGTGTTAGTCTGTGGTATTCCATTTGCTCACTCGTTACTCGTATTACTTTGGTTAATTTAATGTCACGATTTATTCGGAGCTATGTGACATACTACTGGATTTGCTTATCATGTCAGGGTTTTCATGTAAGGTGTTGGATTTGCCTGACACCTTACACAATTACGGCAGCTGGCAGTTGTCCGTTAAAGGAGGAGATCGAGGTCACTCAGGATATACCACGCCCAATGGATTTCCAGCAATTACGAAGATTCCTTGGAATAGTGAACTTCTATGGATGACACCTATCAGGAGTAGCAAAGATTCTGGCACTGCTGAGAGCAGAACTCTCAGGCAATGACACCACGTGTCAGCATTCCCTGCCACAGACAGCGCAGATGCAGCGTGCCATCGGAAGGGCAAAAAGCACATGCACAGAAAGCTGTTCTGTTGTCCTACCTAGTCCGAGTCGCGCCGTTAGCGATAATGGTAGTTGCTAGCCAGCGGTGTATCGGCACAGCTCTCCACGAGTATGTCGGAAACAGATGTAAAGCCTTGGATTTTTTTCTCTCGCAAGCTCACGGAGGCTCAGACCAAGTGGAGCACATACGACGAAGAGCTGTTAGCCACTTATGAAGCAGTGCGGCATTTGCGCCCTTACGTATAGGCCGGACCATTTACAATTAATTTATACAGACCACGAACCAATCCAAACTCAAGGATGGCTGTTCTCCACGACAATTTCGCTAGCTAGAATCTATTGGGCAGTTTACAATAACATACAAAAGAGACAGAAAACATGGTAGCGCATTTTTTTAAAGAATTGGGACCGTCCCCTGTATCTTTAATTACACACAGCTCAGTGCAGCGCACACTAAGGACAGATAACTCCAGGAATGTTTATATTATTATTATACCGCTCTGCAGCTTAAGAAAGTGCAGTCGTTAGGTGTTGAGGACCTTATCTGTCTTGATGTTTCTAGACCACACCAGTATTTTTGCGCCTAAAATTGCTGCGCAAAACATTTTTTATACAGTATCCATAACCTCACTCACCCTAGCGCAAAAGCAAGCATTAATCCGATGATGGGTAGCTATGTGTGGCCCAGTACAAAGATAAAAAAGTTTTGAGCACTATGGGACTTAACTTTTGAGGTCATCAGTCCCCTAGAACTGAGAACGACTTAAACCTAACTAACCTAAGGACATCACACACATCCATGCCCGAGGCAGGATTCGAACATGCGACCGTAGCGGTCGGTGAGTTCCAGTAGAAAGGTAGACTATCGTCAATGGACGAGAACGTGGATAGCATGCCAGCAGTGCAAAGTGATCAGACATCTACACAATCCAGTAGGAGAGTTCCCACAGAAAAGGCGTTTCTCTCGCGTCCACATAAATATCGTGGCTCCGCTACTGCCATCAGTATGATATCGCTATATATTTACTGCGATTGACAGGTACATTCGGTGGGCAAAGACGATTCCAATCAATGACATATCGGCAGAGATAACAGTAGGGACGCGTTTTTTTAACGGACTGGACAAACCCGTTTTGTCTGTCCAGCTCACGTGACTACGGATGAGGGACGCAATTCCAATCGACGATGTTCATTGCGCTGTCTCAGTTGTGCGGTCTCCAGCACCTCCATACACGATGATACCACCTGGAAAGTAACGGGATGGTAGAGTGCCGGCATAGAACATTAAAAGCTGCACATATACTGAGGTGACAGTAATCACGTGATACCTCCTAATATCGAGTCGGACCTCCTTTTTCGCCGCATAGTGCAGCAACCCGACGTTGCATGGATTCAAAAAGTCGCTGGAAGTCCCCTGCAGAAATATTGAGCCATACTGCCTTTATAGCTGTCCGTAATTGTGAAAGTGTTGCCGGTGCAGGATTTTGTGCACGAACTCACCTCTGGATTATGTCCCATAAATGTTCGATGGGATTCATGACACTCGTCCGAATTGTCCAGAATGTTCTTCAAACCAATCGCGAGCAGTTGTGGCCCAGTGACGTGGGGCATTATCATCCATAAAAATACCACCGTTGGGAAAACGAAGTCCATGAATGACTGCAAATGGTCTCCATATACCTGAACATAAACATTTCGCCGGCCGGGGTGGCCGAGTGGTTCTAGGCGCTACAGTCTGGAACCGTGTGATCGCTACGGTCGCACGTTCGAATCCTGCCTCGGGCTTGGATGTGTGTGATGTCCTTAGGTTAGTTAGGTATAAGTAGTTCTAAGTTCTAGGGGACTGATGACCTCAGAAGTTAAATCCCATAGTGCTCAAAGCCATTTGAACCATAAACATTTCCAGTCTATGATCGACTGAGTGGCATCAGAGAACCAAGTCCATTGCATGTAAACACAGTCCATACCAATATGGAACCATCACCAGCTTGCACAGCGCTTTGTTGATAACTTGAAGCCCTGGCTTCTTGAGGTCTGCGACACACTCAAACCGTACCAACAACTCTTACCAATTGAATTCGGGACTCATCTGACCCAGGCTACAGACTTCCAGTCCGATAAGGTTACGAGCCCAGGAAAGGAACTGCAGGCTTTGCCGTGCCGTTAGCAAAGGCACGCACTCGCGTCGGCCGTCCGCTGCCACAGCATGTTAACACTAGATTTCACCGTACTGTCCCAACGAATACGTTCATCGTATATCCCGCATTGATTTTGACGGATATTTCACGCAGTGTTGCTTGTCAGTTACCACTGACAATTCTATGCATACGCCGCTGCTCTCGGTCGTTAAGTGAAGGCCACCGTTCACTGCGTTGTCCGTGGTGAGAGGTAATTAATGAAAATTGGTATCCTAGGCGCACTCGTGATACTGTAGATCTCGGAATACTGAATTCCCTTACGATTTCCGGAATGTAATGCACAACGCCTCTATCTCCAACTACTATTCCGCATTCAAGGTCTGCTGATTTCTATAGTGCAGCCATAATCACGTTGGAAACCATTTCTCACGAATCACCTGAGCACAAATGACAGCTCCGCCAATGCACCGCCCTTCTGTACCTTGTATATGCGATACCATCGCCATCTGTTTATGTTCATATCGCTATCCCATGACTTTTGTAACCTCAGTATACGTGTCATGGAAACAGTTGGATCTCCGCGCTGGTTCAAATGGCTCTAAGCACTATGGGACTTAACATCTGAGGTCATCAGTCCCCTAGACTTAGAACTACATAAAACTAATCAACCTAAGGACACCACACACATCCATGCCCGAGGCAGGATTTGAACCTGCGACCGTAGCAGCCGCGTGGTTCCGGACTGATGCGCCTAGAACCGCTCGGCTACAATGGCCGGCTTCTCAGCGCTGGTTTTACTGGACCCACGGACAGTATGTAAGCCAGTCATTGGGGCACCCACGGCAAATATGATCTATGGAGAAACATTACTCCTACCGTCAGTGTTTTTTCAACATATCTGCTACCATTACAGACAGTACTGCCTTATTTGCTGCAGCAAATCAAAGTCCATGTGCCCTTACCACAACATTTACCAGCATCCCACTAAGGATAACAGGAATTTTTGTACACAAAGACCTTAAATGCGCACTCACAAAATGTTAAGAACTGATGGAATTCGCCCATCATTACAAGCAACATACTCTTGGCCATTCAAAGTTTTAAAGCGTGATGAGCATACAGTGCAGATAATATATACAAACCGCTGACGGTGTCAAACGAAAGAGTAAAGCCAACCAACTTCTCTGGTCAGCCACTTCGAGTAAAACCGGTGGCGGGGCTGGTGGTGAAACGTCAGTGGCAGCCTGATCGTAGCAAACAAGACCACAAGGAACACAGGGGGCCGAAGAGCAGCTAACGAGTACGTTATTAGTATTCGCACATTCTGGGAGCACCGGTCTACGACAGGAGAAGAGGTGGGGTGGGGGACTGTGTAGAAAGCGTCTGCTTTGGACTGTAGGCACGTCTTATTGCTATTATGTTTATCTTTGTTTCTTTTTTGTTTGTTTGGCAGTTCCTTGTTTACTCGCGTTGTTGTCATACTGCGTTTTCCTATTGCGTGAAATACACGATTAAAATCAAAAATTTCTGACTCATTGGGTCAATATTATTAGATAATGGAGCATTACTACGTGGTAAGAGATTATAAAAAATACATTGCTATTTTCTCTTAAAACGAATTTAGTTAGTTGAGGTTTTAATTTCTTGCTGTAAGGTCCTCGGTGGTCGCGTGACTTTGCTAAAACGACACCTGTCAGTAAGCTATGTGTCAGACGATATGGATCTTAAGATACGTTGTGCGTTTGCAGCAATATCTCGTTAATGAACAAAGCTATCTGCAGTTAGTTTTCCTCCAAGAGCCTCTCGGAGACAGAAATAAAAACAATATAGCTCTTTTTTTGCATGGCATTAGTTGTGGAGCAAACAGGCTTTCTGTGAGAGTGATATGTCTTCAGATAGTTGAAATTTAATCGACCCTCTTTTAGAAGTGTTACAAGTACCACAACCCTATTTACCAGGAACTTCGCTCAGTGAAAGAGGGGTCAAAATAAGCGGACATATGTCTCGGATTATCGATAGATTTCCGGCGCTTTCTGAGAAAAGGACCGTAAAAGCTTTCGACGTACTTTATGTGTCTTTTAGCGAATAAATAATTCAACCGCAGCGTAGCACAGTGGCTATCATCTCGGGTTGACGCTTTTGCGCCCCATGTTCGATACCCTATTATTATCATAATTTTTTTATTTTTGTTTTTAATTTATCTACCCACGTCCTTAGGAGAACACCACTCTAATTTTTTCCATTCATTGTCCTTATTCGCCTGCTAATTGTACATCTGGTGAATGAATTAGAAGAAAAACAATAATTGAATGGAAAAATTATTCGCAATTGTTTTCGGTGAAATTGCTGTAGTGTACCTTGATTCGTACTCAGTTGCAGGCGCAAGTTTTCGTAAAATTCATCCGGTATGTGTGGTCTGCCGCGAAATTATTGCCAACGCGCGAAATCTTTAGCAATATTAATGACGTTGCTTTCGCGAGTGAGAGTCATATAAAGAAATATCGCTGTGGCAAACCTGCCTTCGTGCGAAACTCGCGGTGTTCGGAATTTCTATGTTTCGAAAGTTTCCACCATCAGTATCATCCAAGAGAACGCAACAAACCTACCTGAAGAGTAAACACAGGAATAAAATGTAAGAATTTATATAAAAACTGACTTAAGAATGTAATGTAAGAATAAGAGAATTTAAAAAGGTCAAAATCCCTCAAATTAACATAAACAAGTAATTATATAACAAATAAGCGACTGTTATTATGAACTCCAGTTGTAACTTTACAGTAAATATAACGTCCTTATATCCCCTAACTTGATAAGAACATTCGTGTACAAATCTTCTACAGACAGGGGTAGATAAATGAAAAAAATATATAAATGAATGAAATAAAAGCAACTATCGGGTTTCGAAAACGGGATGCAAAAATAAGAGACGGTGACATTGGCCATTTTGCCTGCAGGCGGGTTGAGAGTATTGAGCGCTAAAAGACATCTGAATGACGACGAAAGCTTTGACTGTCGTTTTCTCAGAAACGGTCGAGTATCCACGGACTAACCGACACAAGCGTTCACTTATTTTGGCTCCTCTGCCACTGCGCAAAGTTTCTGGGAAATAGGGTTTTCTCCCCGTGGGGTACTACGCTTTTGACAGAACCGCCCTTGGGGGCGTGGTATTTGAAGGGGGAATGCTGACCCAATTCACATCTGCTGTCCATTGAACATTTCAGCAGAATAAGACCATGTAAAGCAATAACGGGTTTTACGATTATGTAATGGCCCATACCACAGCGTTACAACAAAGTTTCTTTCTTTCTAAATTTTTGTGGTGCCGGCACTTAGGCTATAGTAGATTTAGATTCTCGTGCATCATGTCCAAGGATTTCTTCTGGACATTCTCTTTTTGCTCATTTGAGCTTCTGCTGCCTTCACTGTTGGATCTCTAAAGGTTAACCGTTCGTCTTCTGCTATTTCCTTACCTCTGTTACAGTCAGTAGTTGCATAAGGCTCCGTTGGAAACCCTCAGTAACATCCAGGTTCCACTTCTGTAGTTCCCTACGATTCTGCAGTGTTAATGTGCACTCAGTAATCCATAAATTATGCACATATTGTTTGATGAGGCCACCGTCCACAAATGAGGAACATATTGATAAAATTAATAATCCTATACGTTTGCCGGTGAATGAAATGATTGTATGTAAATGCCGTGATATCACCTTCGGGGCTCGGCCGCCGTGTTGCAAGTCTTGTTGACTCCACTTCAGCGACTTGTGTGTCAGCGAAGATGAAAATGATGATCAGTGACATACACCACCCAGTCGCCTGGCGGGAATCGAACCCATGCCCCCTTGCGTGGTAGGAGGTAACGCTATCGCTGCACTATGGAGGCCGACCGCATGCAAGTAATTACTTAATTATTATTCAACCTCGTTTCGAAGCCTGAGACTTGCTGTTCAGGTGCCACCAACTGCAGACAAGAGAAGAAGCTACTATCGCACAAGAGCTATGGAGATGACATGCCAAAACCAAAGGTAAAGATGTGAAAAATGGCGTACTCACCTAATTATGGAGACGTAAATGTGTGGCGGTCGGCCTACTCAGTGATGGGAGGTCACACCCATGTAAAACAAACGCATAGGACTGGGACAGAGACGCTAACATAGAGGGAGTGATCTGGAAGAGGATAATCTTAAAAATAAATGAATAACTAAGTAGCCGCACTCATGCGTAGGACCTAACAACTGCGGCGTTCACCTCGACAGCGCGACACCGAGGTGACAGGCGCTGACGGGCAGGGAACCAGCTGACCGCGGCGACGGAAGCGAATGACGTAGCAGACAATGAAGCGGCGAACGGAAATAGATAACAGAAAATGTGCGGGAAAAGGGCACTGTCACTGAAGAGCCAAAGAAACTGGTACACCTGCCTAATATCGTGTAGGGTCCCCGCGTGCACGCAGCAGGAGTCGACTATTGTCTAAAGCAGTGCTGGAAGGAATGAACACCATCAATCCTGCAGAGTTGTGCATACAACGTTTTGAGCACGAGGGGCTGGAGATCACTTCTGAACAGCACATTGCGAGGCATCCCAGACGTGTTCAATAATGTTCACGTCTGGGGAGTTTGGCAGCCAGTGGAAGTGTTTAAACTCAGAAGAGTGTTCCTGGAGGCACTCTGTAGCAATTTTAGACGTGTGGAGTTCGCAATGTCCTGCTGGAATTGCCAAATTGCTTCGGAATGCACAATTGACAAGAATGGATGCAGATGATCAGACAGGATGCTTACGAACGTGTCACGTGTCAGAGCCGTATCTAGACGTATCAGGGGTCCCACATCACTCCAACTGCACACATCCCACACCATTACAGAGCCTTGACTAGCTTGAACAGTCCCCTGCTGACATACAGGATCCATGGATTCATGAGGTTGTCTTCGTTCCCATAAACGTCCATCGCTCGATACAATTTGAAACGAGACTCGTCCGACCAGGCAAACTGTTTCCAGTCATCAACAGTCCAAAGTCGGTGTTGACGGGCACAGGCGAGGCGTAAAGCTTTGTGTCGTGCAGTCATCAAGGGTTCAGAAAGCCCATGTCGATGACGTTTCGTTGAATGGTTCGCGTGCTGACACTTGTTCTCGGCCCAGCACTGAAATCTGCAGCAATCTGCGGAAGGGCTGCACTTCCGCCACTTTGAACGATTCTCTTCAGTCGTCGTTCGTCCTGTTCTTGCCGGATCTTTTTCCGGCCGCAGCCGTGTCAGAGATTTGATTTTTTACCGGTTTCCTGATAATCGTGGTACATTCGTCCAATGGTCGTACGGGAAAATCCACACTTCATCGCTTCTGCGGATGTGTGTCCCATCGCTCGTGAACCGACTATAACTACACGTTCAAACTCAATTAAATCTTGATAACCCGCCATTGCAGCAGCTGTGACCGATCTAACAACCGCGCCAGACGTTTTTGTCTTATATATGCGTCTCCGACCGCAGAGCTGTCCTCCGCCTGTCCACATCTCTGTATTTGAAAACGCATGCTTATATCAGCCTCTTTGGCGCTTTAGTGTATAATAACGTGCAAACATGGATGTTCGGCGAAAATGCCTAAAAGTCAAAGTGACAGAGTGGATTATAATAAAAAGATGTAAATGAAGTCCAATGCTTCTTGACAGAGCA
This sequence comes from Schistocerca gregaria, assembly GCF_023897955.1. NCBI lineage: Eukaryota > Metazoa > Arthropoda > Insecta > Orthoptera > Acrididae > Schistocerca > Schistocerca gregaria. The sequence goes on from NC_064921.1 coordinate 217,089,945, forward strand.
TGGGGAACGATGCGGGAGACCCGCACCGCCTTACTAGGCAAGGTCCTAATGGAGGTGGTTTGCCGTTGCCTTCCTCCGACCGTAATGCGGGTGAATGATGATGATGAAGACGACACAACTACACGCAGTCATCTCGGGGCAGTTGAAAATCCCTGACCCCGCCGTGAATCGAACTCGGGACCCTGTGCTCGGGAAGCGAAAACTCTACCGCGGGACCACGAGCATGATAAAAGACAAAAACGCAACTAAAACAAGGGTTACTGATATTATACAAAAATACATCTAAAAATTGAGCAATAAGACAACGACATGTGAAGTGTGTTAGGGACCCGCCAGGGTAGCCGAGAGCACTAATGCGTTGCTTCCTGGACCCGGGTAGGTGCCCTGGCCCTCAATCGAATGCGCCTGGCGGACTGAAGGCGAGGGCCAGTACGCCAGCCATCCTGGATGTGGTTTTTAGGCTGTTTTCCGCATACTGATAGGTGAATACCTGGCTGGTCCCCACTTTCCGCGTCAGTTATACTTATCGCAGATATCTGAAAAACATTCACCCTATTTCATGGCTTACACTAGACGCAGACAGCTGGGGTACACTAATTCCATCCTGTGGGAATTGGGTTGGCGGCAGGAAGGGCATCAAACCACCCTTTGCACCTAACACTGCCAAATCAATAGTAACAAGGCCGACCACGCATTGCAGTGGGCCTTAAGGAAATGATGATGATGTGAAATGTTGTTGGAGAGTGATGTCAACCGTTAAGATTGTTAATCGTGTTTGGACATATTTTCAAGAGGCAACAGAATGTTTTCGTACAGAAAGCTTAATCAGGATTAAACTGATATACACAACAGAAATAGCAGTATAAACAAATAAAAAAGGAACGGCGCATCCACACAGCATCAGGCATAATAAAAATTTGTGAGAAGTAAAAGGAGCTATGAACTAGAACTTGGGCATACGAGTTAAGAAACACCATACATCTATTAGACGAGAACACCAAAATTCGGGTTCAGTAGGATAACGCACGACTGAGTCGTTAAAATGAAATGACATAAACTAAATTAAATACATGGCAGTATCAACATTAAAACAATTTAGAGTTACTAAAGAATGGAAACATCGAACAGTTAAACAAGTGTCACTGATTTAGTACTTGAAGAATTCATTGTTATTTAGAATAAACATGTGTTTAAGTATATTTTGTTCGTTTAGATAAACTCAGAATTCTCTTACGGATTGTACAGAATTTCTGTTTCTTCAAGGATATCAAAGACACATCTTTTATGATGGTAGAAAAGGATGATGGTCTCTTTGTTAATGTCTGTTGATACTCTAATGTATTTAATACAGTACATGTTGTTTCATTTTAACGATTCAGTCGTTGAATTCATTCAACTGTACCCGAGTTTCAGTTTTCTCATCTACTATACGCGGGCTAAGATTCTTTACTCGCCTGCTCTAGTTCAAGTTTATAGCCCCTTTTACTTCTCACTAATTTTTATTACGTCTGATTCTGTGTGGATGCACCGATCTGTTTCTTTCGTTTACACTGCTATTCATTTCAGGTACAGCAGTTTAATCCTGACCAAAATTTATATACTAAGACTTTGTTTTGGCTCTTAAAGAGGAGTCTATACATGATTACTGATTTCAACAGTTGCAATCTTTCTCTTACCACCCTTCACCTGTCGTAGTCCAATTGTTTAATTTTTAGATGTGCTTTTGTATAATATCAGTACTCTTTGTTTCAGTTGCATTTTTATCTTTTATTTTTATTGTTATGCATCCTGCCATGTTGACTTTTAGACATTTTTGCCTAACAGTTATGTTTATATATTATGGTATTTAGTCTCTTAACAGTGATACCCCCATGTATTTAATGAAGTTTACGTAGTTTCATTTTAACGATCCAGTCACTGCATTAATCCTAATTTAGCTGAGTTTTAGTGTTCTCATCGACTACACATAGGCTAAGTTTCCTTACTCGACTGCCCTAGTTCTAGCTTATAGTTCCCTTTTACCATTTTTTAATTTTTATGTCGTCTGGTGTGAAGTGGATGCATCGTGCTGTTTTTTATACGCGTACATTTCTGTTCCTGTTACCTGTATATTGACAAAACTTTTTATAGTAACACTTTCTTTTGACTCTTTAAGATGAGACTACACATGATTACCGATCTGAATGGTTGACATCATTCTCCTACCACACTTCACCTATCGTTGACTTACTGCTGAATTTGTAGACACAGTTTTGTATACTATCCGTATGCCTGGACGGCCAACAAGCAGATGGAAAGGTGAGGTGATCTCAGACTGCAGAGTATCATTAGATGGAAGGGAGCGGTGCGAAAAAAGAAGAACAGGAGGCAAATAGTGAGAGCGGCGCGGGGTCGACATGTCCTGAAGAAGTGTATTTATTCCTACCCTCATCTCTGGCAATGATTTATTAATTTGAAAAACGCCGAGCTGCACCTTGATAGAGTGTCCACGTTAAAGTGTAGGACCTCTTATACGAGTAAATGGTTGGCTGAATAAGTTCAAAGGTCAACGGAATATTATTCCGTCCAAACACGCTTGTGAATGCCCAATAGTACCGACCGACAGCCGTGTCATCCTCAGATGATAAAAGTCATTGGACGCGTATATCGAGGGGCATATGGTCAGCACACCACTCTCCCGGCCGTTGTCAGCTTTTGTGACCCGAACTGGCGCTTCTGAAAAAAAAAAAAAAAAAAAATTCCTCAATGGGCCTCACAAGGGCTAACTGCACCCCTCTTGCCAACAGGAAAGCTACCATTTTATCTACGGTGAAATGATTTAAAACTAGGCTATCTCTCACATCAGTGGGTAAACTAGAAAACATGAAAGTATGCTTCGCAATATGGCCATCAGCTTAAAGCGTTCACAAAAGAGAGGAAGCTGATGTTTGTTTCTCCTGAAAGTAGCCTGAAATCCAGAGTCATAACATGACGATCTAAATTTGAGTGTACATCAGTGGCATTTATATGAAAGTATTCGTCTTCTGCAAAGCCAGTATAACTAGAAGGCCAAGTGAAGAGTGATGAGATGGCTTATCAGGTACTTGAAACATATGTACAGAGCAACAAGTTATCGAAAGACACTTGTAGATACTGATAGACTTTAAAAGTCAGACGTAATTCATCTTTTGTTTCCTTTTTCAGTTCCAAATCTAATCTCTTTTTAAATTGACGTTACTTCTGCAGTGCGTAAATACTACTTAATAATGGCAATCAAAGCTTTTCAGTTACCTGCAACCTAGGGCAATAATAAGAACAACCAAATCCCTCATTTGTTTTAAATCCGTCGGTATATAAATGAAAAAAAATCTGGCCATTTGATATCCAGTTAATTTGTTACAGACTGTTGGCTCTGAACTCTAGACACATTCTGTCAGGTAGATAAAAAACCTTCACGTTGGCAAGTCTGTTGTGCCATATTCGTTACTGAACACTGGTAACATTCGGTCCTCTGAGGCGTCTGAAGCCTTTTACTAACAGCGGTGTTCGTAAGCCTTCTCCTGAGTATCCTCTTTCTGCCAATGTCAGTGGCTTATTTTTAAGTATGACGGGATGATTAATCACTGCCGATCTTTGAAGCAGTAACTATTTAACGTGTAGTTCTCTTCGGATGTCAAGAGGCATTTCTTTGGCTTCTCTTAGAAGAGCATTATTTGGTGACGATTTGATTACTCTTAGGCACTGCCTAATATCCAGAAATTGAATTACATTTAGTTTTTTTAATACGTCTTATGAGGCATTTCCAAACAGAAAACTTCGGTAATTCATTACAGAGCGTGTCAGTCCGTAATATAAGATGTGGATGATGTCAGATTGGGCTCCGTATCTGACATGACTTACAGCACGTAAGACATTCAGCGCTTTTTCCGTTTAGTGAAAATATGATAAATGTGTGATTAATGTGATCAAGGCGTCATAAAGTAAATATAATGCAAAGTCTTTGTTTGATCAGCGCTCACCTACTGCGTAATACTAGAGATTCATTTTTGGTGATTAATCCACAGCGCATTCGAGTTGATTTTCTTAAAAACTGATAACTAACCAGTTCGTTATCCCTCAAAGTGAATAGAAAAGTTCGTATTCAGATATTTGTTGGTGCAGCTTTTTTAATTCAAAAGAATAGTCCTGACTGAAAAGAAATCTTAACAATAACCTATACATTTCATTAAGCACTTATCTCACAAATATCTTCATTATGCGAACTACTGCAATACAGCGAGCGTCAAAGCTACTAACTACTAATAGCCATGTGCTTAGCAAATGAAAGAAAAAAAATGCTTCAAATGGCTCTGAGCACTACGGGACTTAACGTCTATGGTCATCAGTCCCCTAGAACTACTTAAACATAACGACATCACACAACACCCAGCCATCACGAGGCAGAGAAAATCCCTGACCCCAGCGGGAATCGAACCCGGGAACCCGGGCGTGGGAAGCATGAAGGCTACCGCACGACCACGAGACTCGGGCTAGCAAATTAAAGATTTTGTTGCATACCAAATAATGTATTTATTTACCTTAATAATGTGACATCTAGTTCAAACACGAATATAAATCGTCATTGACATCCAATACAAAGATATATAATCATAAATAATTCTCAGTCTCCAAGTCGGATACTTTCAGATCGTTAGCCTACGCTAACACATCAGACCTCTACCCTCCACCAATGCTAACTTCTCACATTTAACGTCTACCACTGCTGGCTGTTCACCACCAACAGTACTTCCATCAATGCTGGCGACTAACTTCCAACTGCCTAACACTACTGGCGATTTACTCCCAACAACGAGTACAACCAGCCACAGAGTCTCTTACAAAGAAAGTGCAGTCAGAGATCCAATGCAAAACGCTACACAGAAGCAACCCACTTACAGTATATAAACCAAAGAAATAATTTTGGTGACGATAATTCGGAATCCGTTGATTATTACACTACTGGCCATTAAAATTGCTACACCACGAAGATGACGTGCTACAGACGCGAAATTTAACCGACAGGAAGAAGATGTTGAGACATGCAAATGATTAGCTTCTCAGAGCATTAACACAAGGTTGGCGCCGATGGCGACACCTAGAACATGCTGAAATGAGGAAAGTTTCCAACCGAATTCTCATACACAAACAGCAGTTGACCGGCGTTGCCTGGTGCAAAGTTGTTGTGATGCCTCGTGTAAGGAGGAGAAATGCGTACCATCACGTTTCCAACTTTGATTAAGGTCGTATTGTAGCCTAGGGCGATTGCGGTTTATCGTATCGCGGCATTGCTGGTCGCGTTGGTCGAGATCCAATGACTGTTAACAGAATATGGAATCGGGGGGTTCAGGAGGATAATACGGAACGCCGTGCTGGATCCCAACGGCCTGGTATCACTAGCAGTCGAGATGACGGCCATCTTATCCGCATGGCTGTAACGGATCGTGCAGCCACGTCTCGATCCCTGAGTCAACTGATGGGAACGTTTGAAAGTCAACAACCATCTGCACGATCAGTTCGACGACGTTTGTAGTAGCATGGACTATCAGCTCGGAGACCATGGCTGCGCTTACCGTCGACGCTGCATCACAGACAGGAGCGCCTGCGATGGTGTACTCAACGACGAACCTGGGTGCACGAATGGCAAAATGTTATGTTTTCGGATGAATCCAGGTTACAGCATCATGATGGTCGCATCCGTGTTTGGTAACGTCGCGGTGAACGCAATTTTGGAAGCGTGTATTCGTCATCGCCATACTGGCGTATCACCCGGCGTGATGGTACGGGGTGACTTTTGTTACACGTCTCGGTCACCTCTTGCTCGCATTGACGGCACTTTGAACAATGGACATTACATTTCAGATGTGTTACGATCCGTGGCTCTACCCCTCATTCGATCACTGCGAAACCCTACATTTAAGCAGGATAATGCACGACCGCATGTTGCAGGTCCTGTACGGGCCTTTCTGGATATAGAAAATGTTCGACTGCTGCCCTGGCCAGCACATTCTCCAGATATCTCACCAATTGAAAACGTCAGGTCAATGGTGGCCGAGCAATTGTCTAGTCACAATACGCCGGTCACTACTCTTGATGAACTGTGATATCGTGTTGAAGCTGCATGGGCAGCTGTACCTGTACACGCCATCCATGCTCTGTTTGACTCCATGCCTAGGCGTATCAAGGCCGTTACTACGGCCAGAGTTGGTTTTTCTGGGTACCGATTTCTCAGGATCTATGCACCCAAACTGCGTGAAATTGTCACCACATGTTAGTTCTACTATAATATATTTGTCCAATGAATACCCGTTTATCATCTGCATTTCTTCTTGGTGTATCAATTTTAATGGCTAGTAGTGTATTTAACAGATTTTTCTTCATTTCAATAAAGTGGAAATTTCAGTTTTAGTTAATTATTTGTCCAGCATCGAGTTGGAGCATTGGCACAAAAGGGCCGCACTGACAGCAGGTGAAACGCGTTGAGCGCTGCAGTGGGTAGAAAATGGTGTGGAGGATTTAATGATGGCTGCACAAATGTGTCCAGTGAAAAAGGAAGTGAGTGACCGTGCGGCGTTTCTGATCACCTGGTGCAGGAATTTGATAAAAAGATTCGAGAAGACAGACAGTGCACATTCCATGTATTATCCAGAGCCTTTCCTCATGTACCAACATGTGAAACTGTAACAGAACTGCTACAGTACCGGAAGTTGTGCGCACGCTGTGCTCCAAATTTGATGTGTTGCAGAAGGAAAACCGTTTAGTCACTGAAATGACGTTCCTCTAGAGATGATATATCGAAGGGAATAAGTTTTTAAGCCAAATTGTCACTAGAAGCGCAACATCAATCGCTCACGTCTCACTGGAGTGGCATTAAACATCTCTAAAAAAAACGTAAGTTCTAGAAAACAAATTTAAACCCGAAAAGCATATGGTTTGGGACAGGTATGATGCTCTGCTCGTCGATTTCTTGCCTCCGGGTAGCACAGTCAATGAAGACAGTAATTCTGAGATGCGTAAAGGTGGAAATTAGGTTCAAAATTAAATCGAGGGACAGGATTTCATGTAATATGTTTTTGTTTTTAATTTTAATCAAAAACTGTACTTAGTTTAAAAACGGTTCTTGTAAGCATGCCCCTTTCAGTTGATATTACCGAGTGAGTTACAATTTCCTGTGATACACAACGCTGGTAATAACGGTGGTATCATTTTTGTTGTTGTTAGCATCTTCCATTCCCTGCTCCTGAGAGATGAGCTATGCGCTGCAGAACAGACTGTTCTTTTGAGCCAAATGTACCCGTAGGCTGGGAGTAGGGATCACAGGATTTCAACTGCGAACATTTGAGAGGAGATTACCAGGCCCATCTGCCACCTGATGACCAAAGGGAAAGTCCCGGAAACACTAGATCTTTGTCAAAAGCAAAAAAACAAATTGCGCGCGCGCGCGCGCGCGTGTGTGTGTGTGTGTACGTGTGCGTGTTGCAGTTACAAAGACTTTCCTATGTGCATATCAATCAGGTGATATTACAGAGCGAGGTGACTTTGTGGTGAAAGAACTGCATTCGTATTCGGGAGAAGTGAAGTACGAATCTCACATTTAGTAATCCTCCGGTTTCACAGGCGAATGTCGTAATTTTTTCTTAATATGGACACAGTTTATTTTCTTTTTCATCCTATCTCAACTTCTGCTACACCGCTTATAACCTAGTTATCTACGTGCAGTCAATCATGAATCATCCTCCTCTCCCTATGTTATCTGTGGTTGAAATCAATTCTGTATTCCACCTGTCCTGGCACTAACAAAACCTCTTCGACATGGACAACATTTAAGTTGCAAATGCAGAAAAGAATCTACGTGACTCGCAGGAGCAGTTCCTCTGAACGCACTGCAACAAACCAGTATGAGGCATGATCAATGATATGGCAACAACTGGTACAGAAGTTATTTTTTGAACTGGATGTGGTAAACTGACCTGACATATTTACGTTATGGCGTTTGAATTATGTACGGTTTTTATTGTAAGTGTTTGGAGAAAGTTTTCCGTATTTCACTACTGATATTACGCCTGGACTTCCTCTGGGGCCGTATTTGTCCGACTACACGTTGTCTATAGAATCGTACGACTATTGCAGACCGCTGAGGCTCGTCCATTAAAACCGAGTAACATCCGAGCTGAGCTTATCTAGTGCCAAAACTTGGCCCAGAGCAACCTACTATCAACAACAGGTGTCTATCTAAGACTCGGCGACAGAATGTGCATTTTGCATAATGACAAACGGAGATTTTGGCAGAAAGGTATTGAAATTGGTAAGCCTGATAATGTTGACGTTATACTCAAATGTGTATGCTGTTTACGCAACGCAATAACTGACAATGAGGGGGGCGAACCAGCAACTGCATTGACGTGCTACCTCATCTGCCTGCGAGAACCGCGCAGTCAGTGATGCGTATTCGATACGAGATAAATTTATGACGCACTTCCGCTCATGGGAAGTGCACGAATGAAAACGATTTCAACACTTTAGAGAATAATAGTTACATAATGTGAACGTATGGTTGAAAGAGTTCTCCTCAATTTTGTTTTTAAATACAGTTCTAGAATTTTTTAGATAGTTTTACTGAATGCACACTGTACGTCACGCAAAAAATATTCAGTAAGTCTGTCACACATTATTATATTTTTTGCTGCGTTATGATTAGCGTTTCAACTTAACTTCCACAGTCATGTCCTCTGCAACTTTCAAGAAAGTCACGGTGCTGATATCTTTTGTCTTGCGTATTTCACAGTAATCTGTTCTCATTCACAGGGAAACGTAGTTGGTAATTAAGTGCGAAACGCACCAGTTACAAACAACAACGGGCACTTGCTTGCAGCCACAATTAGGTTGGTACATCAACTCATAGCGTTTTTGTTTTGCATGTTGGTATCACGGTTGCTATGAGTTTCTTTATAGATCTTCATTTATTTTTCTTTGTAGCTCACTGTTGCTACTTGAGTATATAGATTGTGATTTTGTCATTTTGAGATAGTGAATGGAACTGTGGACGCTAGAAAATGTAATGCCGAGTGGAGAAAACGGAACATTTTCGACATATTCTTCTATCGGCGTTCAGTAGAGGGGTGACAACAGCTGAGGCAGCCAGAAACATGTGTGCCCGTGTTTGGGGATAATATCATTAGATAGTGTACGGCAATAAAATGGTTTTCTGGGTTTAAGCAGGATCGTTTTCACATTAGCGACTCTCCATTTTCAGAAATACCTTCGCGTTCTGATGAAGATCGTTTTTACATCTACACCTACAGCTACGTGGATACTCTGCAAATCACATTTAAGTGCATGGCAGAGCGTTCATCGAACCACCTTCACAATTCTCTGTTATTCCAATCTCGTATAGCTCGCGGAAAGAACAAACACCTATATTTTTCCATACGAGCTATGATTTCCCTTATTTTATCGTGGTGATCGTTTCTCCCTATGTAGGTCGGTGTCAACAAAATATTTCCGCATACGGAGGAGAAAGTTGGTGATCGGAATCTCATGAGAAGATTCCGTCGCAACGAAAAATGCCTTTCTTTTAATGATGTCCAGCCCAAATCCTGTATCACTTCTGTGACACCTCTCTCATATTTCACGATAATACAAAACGTGCTGCCCTTCTTTGAACTTTTTCGATGTACTCCGTCAGTCCTAACTGCTAATGATGTAGATGTTTAAACACATTGATCTACAATGATCCACGTCACAGCACTCGAGAACTGGCAAATGTGATGAAATGTGATCATTACACAACTATGTGACATTTGCATACAATGGGAAAGGTTCAAAAATCGAGTGTGTGGGTACCGCATGCGCTAAGCCAAAATCACAAAAATCAGCGGTTGGCCATACGGCCATCTCTGCTTGCTCGGCATAAATTTGCTCATGAATAACACCGACCATTTCTGTTCTGTGTACTTACTGGTGGCGAGATATGGTGTATTTATGCTAACACTAGGGAAAGGAAACAATTGTTGAGCCCAAGGCAAGCAGCAACTCCCCGTTCAAAGGCTTGTGCGTATCCACAAAAGATAATGTTATGCATCTGGTAGAACAACGACGGTCTGGAGTACTACAAATTGCTTCCCCGAGGTGTAACCATCACCGTTGACACTTATTGTCAGCATCTGAGACGTCTTCCAGACACAATCCAAGAAGAACGACCAGGTAAACTGCTTGAATTGATGCTACTCCACGATGACGCCCAACCGCATTCTAGTGGACTGACTAAAAAGTCTATACAAGAGTTGGGTTCGGAAATCATTCAGCACCCACCTTATTCATCTAGTCTTGCACCCTCAGATTTTCACCTTTCCCGTTCTCTATCGAACAACTTTCAAGGAACTCTTTTCGTATGAACATAGCTCTACGAGTTCTTCGCCTCAAAATCACATGATTTCTATAGTTACCCCAGCGTTGGCAGACTGTTGTAAACAGTGAAGAAGAATATGTTATTGATGACTAAAGTCACTATTATGTGTATCTATTGTATTTTTAAACTTATGGAATAATGCTATGAACTTCTGCAGCAACCAACGTCCGACTACGTCCGACCAATCCCATTACATTGGGATTCGTCAGTATCAATGGGGCCACATGTCTTGCGATTAGCCGGCCAACTACATAGTGGGACGAACACAGTTCCAGTAGGCACTCAGCCTACTCGCAGAATTAATTGACTTGGAAATTGAGACAGCATTTTGCGGCTATTCGGTATTTAGAGGGGAACCAACCGTTTAGTCCCAAAAGTAAAATAGTGGATCCATGTTTACCATAAGCAACAGTTCGTTGAATAAAAAACCACCTGAACGTTGAAATACATTCAACAGCTGTTCAAAAATAATTATACTCATCAAAATCTGATTAAACATCTAGTGGCAGGCCAAACTTGCAGACATTGCGGGAGAACAGACGTTCGTGGATTATTCTCCCAGCTTCCCAAGCGTGATTTATGTATCGACTAAAACAAAATATAATATTGATCGATGCGAAATAGATCTTACTGCCTCATTATCAAGAATAAATTGTTTGACGTGATCTTCAACAAGGTCTTGACGCATTAACACACTTTTCTGCTGAGGGCTAGAACGAACTCTCATTGTTATTTTCTCATTTGTTTTATTTATTCGTTACCTGGGCGATAGCTTGTTTGTGGCGATAGTACTAGAGAAAGTTGAATTCATTGCCATTCCCATATTGTGAAGATTGCCTCATCATTTCACAAGTGCTTGAGATCAAACTACGAATTTTGAATTAAACTGCCGCACTTTCGTAACTCATCTTTAGCCCTTCCATCTATTATAACAATACGTTTACTTTTGTGCATTAAATTACAGCTATAATTGGCGGTGGAAATATATTTGCCGAAAAAAGCACATAATGATATATATTGTATTTTAGGCCAATTGACATAAATAGTTATTGTAGTGGTTTTGAATACCTTTACTAGTCACGAATTATATGCCGACTGTGTGCGGCTGTTTCTTGTTGAATCGTCAGATCAGTCGGAAGTTGCTTTGCAGAAGAGGGTAAATGGCTATTGAAAATATAATTGTTTTTGGATAGCTCAACACGAATTTCCTAAGCGACCGAAGTTTATCACAAATTTACCAGTAGTATAAGGAGCGGGAAAAATATTTCGCCGTACGCAACTTACGTCCGATTTCGACGAAACAATTCGTGACTGTGAACCATCAAACTTTGCAGAAACATAAAAGGAAATTAAGTACGTATGGTCATGAGAGACATAGGTTATATACTAAGTAATTAGTCCATAAACAACTTCCATTTAACTTTGAATTTATGGCAGTCACTAGATAACGAACTTACATCCTTCGACATTTCCAGATACACGTCGCACAATATAGCTTCTCATATAAATCTACTGTTATGCAGTATGACACTTTCACATTACACTAAAATAATATTTTTTAAACAATAATAATACGGTGGCAAGACATGCGTGTCCGGCACAAATTACCAGAGACAGAAGAGTGAGTGTAACTGTTCATCGAGAATATCTAGTACATCAAAAGATTGTGTAAAAATATTCTTCTTTTGTCCGGCTTTCGCGCAGCTGCTTTCAAAGTCAATAGTTCACTGTATCTCTGACAGGGCTTCCACAATAAACACGTCACGTCAAGAGACGTTTGTTTTTTATATTCTCGCAACGTTATTTGCTAACTGTAGCTGTTGCCGAGCGACTGCTCGTTTAGTGAATGATTTAAAATGGTAGGACAATCACAATGTTACACTGTCTATTAGAAACTCACACAAGCCACTATCGAAACACCTGCTGTAGGCTGCGAGCTTCGATTCTGAACGTTCGAAACAGGCAATTTTGTAGTTAAGCAACAATTTGTCTGCGAAGTAGCAGGAAGAGGTGACAGTGTTGCAAGTCTGTTTGTAATCATTACTAGTAATCAATTATCATACTGAAAGCTGTCTGTTCCAGCATCCTTCCATGTAACTATCATTTGTAGTTCCTACCTTACTGTGAGTTAGTCTAGTAGACCAGCCTCCTGCTATTTTTTTTGTTATTATGCACACATCAAAAAAAGCTCTGCGTCACCCCGGATCCCAGAACACCTGAAGATAGACGTTGACTGTGGATATTGTATCACAAATACAGTCCCTTTGATTGTTCAGGGATGTCACTGAACTCCCCCAAAGACGTAAACAACCATGCATGAGCAGCGCCTATTAGACGGAGGGGATCCAACAGCCAATCAGTTCAAGTCATTCCGCTAGGAAGGAGGTACATGGCTGATGTTTTCTGCAGTTTAACCATGCCTAGGTCAGAAACGCGGTTCGATCGCGTCCGCATTGTTTCTTTGTGCCAGGAATGGCTCTCAACAAGGGAAATGTCCAGGAGTCTCGGAGTGCACCAAAGCGATATTATTCGGACATGGAGGAGATAACAGAGAGACAGGAACGGTCGATGACATGCCTCGTTCAGGCCGCCCAAGGGCTATTACTGCAGTGGATGAAGGCTACCTACGGAATATGGCTCGGAGGAACCCTTACAGCAACGCCACCATGTTGAATAATGCTTTTCGTCTAGTCACAGGACATCGTGTTACGACTCAAACTGTGCGCAATAGGCTGCATGATGCGCAACTTCACTCCCGACGTCCATGGAGAGGTTCATCTTTGCAACTGCGAATCCGTGCAGTGCGGTGCAGACTGGCCCAACTACAAGCCGAATGCACCGCTTAGGACCGGCATCAGGTTGTCTTCACCAATGAGTGTCGCATGTGCTTTCAACCAGACAATCGTTCGAGATGTGTTTGCAGGCAACCCGGTCAGGCTGAACGCCTTAGACACACTGTTCAGCGAGTGCAGCAAGGTGGAGTTTCCCTGCTCTTTTGGGGTGGCATCATGTAGGGCCGACGTACGCTACTGGTGGTAATGGAAGCGTCGTAACGACTGTACGATACGTGAATGCCATCCTCCGACCGATAGTGCAACCATATAGGGAGCTTATTGGCGAGGCATTCGTCTTCATGGACGAGAGCTCGCGCCCCCAACAACACCTCTTGTGAATGACTTCTTTCAGGATAACTACATCGGTCGACTAGAGTGGCCAACATGTTCTCCAAATATGAACCCTATCGAACATACCTGGGATAAACTGGAAAGGGCTGTTTATGGACGACGTGACCCACCAACCAGTGTGAGGGATCTACGCCGAATCACCGTTGCGGAGTGGGACAATCTGGACCAACAATGCCTTGAAGAATTGTGGATAGTATGCCTCGACGAATACAGGCATGCATCAATGCAAGAGGACGTGCTACTGGGTATTAGAGGTACCCGTGTGTACAGCAATCTTGACCTCCATCTCTGAAGGTCTCGCATACAACATGCAATGTGTGGTTTTCGTGAGCAATAACTATGGCGGAAATGATGTTTATGTGGATCTCTATTCCAATTTTCTGTACATGTTTCGGAACTCTCGGAACAGAGGTGATGCAAAACTTTTTTTGATGTGTGTATTTTCGAGCTGGGAGAAGAATTGCGTAGGGACCCATTTTTATTCATTATTATCTTTGTGCCTCACATCAGCAAATTGTTTTCCCTTTTTCCGTAACCCCAACATGAATAAGTTGTGCAGTTGGTTGATGTGCGGGTAGCTGCATGTGCGCACGCAATAACAGTGATCAGTGTAGTTTTTCTGCTTCTGTTTGAAGAGAAATTTCATTTAATTCTCGTTCAAACTGGTTTGTGGTCTGATGTGACCGGGAACTACGGACCTTACTTTTTAACGTTCGCGATATGTCTAGCAGAACAACGCGCGAAGTCTTGAAAATTTTCCACCGTAATGCGTTCAAAAATTTACCCTGTAAACTTGTGTTGGTTACAGAACAATGACTTTGTTTCTCGTCGTCGCAGCTGCGCAAACGCCTGGCACTTCGTTGGCTGTTTTTGCAATTAATCCGCCAAACCGCACTCTGTAAAATGCACTGGCAACGGCGGTCACAAGTCAGTTTGAACAAGATTGAACTGAAAACTCCCAGGGCTCTACGAACAGAAGCAGAATAACTACCCTGACCACTACTAGTACGTGCGCAGTTAGGAAACAGCGGCCATGCAAGAGGCAGCTGGCCCTCTTTGTACATGATATGCAACAGGTTCTAGATACCGGCTCCCAGGTTGATGCCATATTCCTCGACTTTCGAAAGGCGTTCGATCAGTTCCGCACTGTATCGCTTGCTCCAAAAAGTGCGCGCTTACAGTCTATCCGATAACATATACGGATGGATAGAAAGTTATCTAACAGACAGAGAGCAGTATATCTTCCTGAAGGGGGATACTTCAACAGAAACAAGCGTAACATTAGGTGTGCCGCAGGGCAGCCTAGTAGGTCTGCACGATTTACATAAACGATCTGGTTGATGGTATTGACAGCGACATTAGACTGTTTGCCGATGATGCTATAGTCTACAGGAAAGTAATATCACACGAAAGTTGTGAAAAAATCAATGAGGATTTGCAGAAAATAAAAGCGTGGTGTAATCACTGGCAGCTATCTCTCAATATTAGTAAGTAAGTATTATCTGCGGCGTACAACAAAGCGAAAATCCCCATTAATGGACGTGTACAAAATAAATGCCCAGTCTTTAGAAGCGTTAACATCCGTCAAGAATCTGGGTGTGACTACTCGAAATGATCTCAAATGGAATGATCAGATTACACAAGTAACGGGCAAGGCGAACTCTAGATCCTGAAGCGATGCAGTCCTTCAACAAAGGAAATAGCTTACAATACTTTAGTTTGTCCAGTCTTAGAGTTTGTTCGTCTTTATGGGACCCTTACCAGTTGGATCTGATTCAAGAGATTGAGAATGTCAAAAAATTCGTGACTGGTACATTTAGCCATCGTGAGAGCGTTATAGATCTCATAGAAAGTTTGAAGTGGGACACGCTTGCAGATAGACGACGCGCTAAACGGACGGGGCTGCTCACTAAATTCCAAAATCCGGTCTTCGCCGACGATGCAGAGCATATGTTATTAACACCAACTTTCAAATCGCGCAATGACCACCATTCAAAAATAAGGGAAATTAGAGCTCGTACTGAGACGTTCAGACAGTCGTTTTTCTCTAGCGCTATCCGCGACTAGAACAGAGAGGGAAATATGACTTTGGCACGAGTAGTGCCCTCCGCCACACACCGCTTGGTGGCCAGCGGAGTATGTATGTAGATGTAGAATATATGAGGATTAGGACAGTGTTCCTGGTGACGGCGTGGTGAGTGGATCGCGCTCTCCGGTGCACGTTTAATGTAAGTGTGAAGTTGACATTATTTCTTCCCGTACAGTATTGCCAATTTGCTACATGTTTTCATGTTCTTCAGTCAAAGGAATGTACGGTGTCCTGCTCCCCGTCATTAAATACATTGTACAGGAAATGTATTCGTAGCAATGAATATGAACTACCTACGGCTCTATATTAGAATGGCAACAGTGAAGATACGTTCTGGACGAGCACTTGCTGCATTACGCGAACGGTCACCTTAAACGCTTCGGCCAACCGTGAACGAATTACGGTCAGACCCAAACTTTCGTATGCCCTCATCCATGTGTCACCACATGCACTTGTACGTTACGTATATTCTCGTCCACGAAGGAAGTATTTATTCAGAGTCGAGAGCCCGGTATTGGCGAATAAATACGAAATCGCTGAGCCTGTATTGTTAAGAAGTACGATTCAGTGTTAATAAGTCAGGCACTGCGCTTACTTATATACACTGTAGCCTGCGCATTTCTTCTTGGCACCCCGTGATTTCAAAGTCTTTGACTGGATAACCTTTGCTGTTAAGAAACGCTGAAGAACAAGATGAGAAACTAAACCGTTGCCCAGTCTTCCAATTTTTAACTTAGGAATTTCGCTGAAACAGGTATTTATGATGTAGTAATATATACAGTTACGCTTATCTAATATCTCAAAAGGAAATTTGAATTTCAGCTGGATGCAACTGTTAAGCGTTATCTCTGAATGATATTCCACTCGTATAACGTGTGGGCCGCCATGAGGCTTTTCGCAGATGACGCTGTTTATAGAGAGAAGACGCAACGCCAGAAAATTGAAGCGAAAATCTGGAAGATCTACAGAGGATGGAAGCTTTGTGCAGGGATCATCAGTTGAGACTCAGCATTAATGGCGGTAAGATATATTATTATTTGGTTACACGATTGTCGACCAAATACGGGAAACAGTAAAGAGATAGATGCATTAAACCATTAAACAGATGGTCGCAATTGGAAGTGGACCGACAACATGAGACTAATCGTAGCAGAGAGATGCCAGATTGAGATTCATTGAAATAATGAACACAACCACCGACTTTCCACACCGGTTACCCAGGTGTGGCTTATGAGTGCTATACACTTGTGTCATTTTTCTCTTAGGCTTATATCCTCCTCCATTTGGTCCAGCCATCTCTTTCTTGGTCTTCCTATTGGTCTTCTGCAATCACATCTGGGTGTAGTCTTTGATTTACGTCCTCCACATCTACATCTTAATTCATATTCCGCAAGCCACCGTATGGCGCGTGGTGTAGGGTACGCTGTACCACTACTGGCCATTTCCTTTCCTGCTCCACTCGCATACAGACCGAGGAAAAAACTTCTACCTAGACGCGTCCGTATGAGCCCTAATTTCTGATATCTTATCTTCGTGGTCATAACGCTAAATGTATGTGATAGCAGTGGAATCGTTCTGCAGTCAGCTTCAAATGCTGATTCTCAAAATTTTCTCAGTAGCGTTTCTCGAAAATAATGTCACCTTTCCTCCAGGGATTGCCGTTTGTATTCCCGAAGCATCACCGTAATACTTGCGTGATGTTCGAACCTACCGGTAACAAATCTAGCTGCCCTCCTCTGAATTATTTCGATGTCTTTCTTTAATCTGACCTGTTACGGATACCAATTACTCGAGCAGTACTCAATAATAAGTCGCACTAATACCCTATGTGCTGTGTCCTTTACAGATGAACCACATTTTTCGAAAATCTCTCTCCCACAGTCTTCACGATCTCGCTCCACTTCATATCTCCTTGGAACGTTACACCCAGGTACTTAACCGACTTAACTGTGTCAAACTTGAGACCACTAATGCTCTATATCAAAGTTACGTGTTCGTTTTTCCTATTCGTGTGCTTTAACTCAAATTTTTCTACATTTAGAACTAGCTGCAACTCACCATACGAACTAGAAATCATGTCTAAGTCGTCTTATATTCTCGTACAATCACAGAACTTCGACACTTTCCCATGCGCCACAACACCATCAGCAAACAAACGCAGATTGATGCGCACCCAGTTCATTTATGTATGTAGAAAATAACAGCGCTCTCTCACACTTCCCTGGGGCACTCCTGACGATAACCTTGTGTCTGATGATCACTCGACAACGAACATTACTTAAGAGGTCTTCTGGCCACTCACATAATTGGGATCCAGTTCAAATGCTCGCATCTTCGTTAACAATCTGTTCTCGTCCATTTGTTTGAGTTGGTCAAACCACTGCAGACGAGCTCTTGCCACTTTTTCTTTCACTACTGCTTCTTCTCGCACTTCTTTTTCATTTCTTATCTCATCTTTCCCAGTTTTCTAGATCATAGTTATTTGTAAGAGCTTCATATCTGCGGCTCGCATTTTGTTTGTGTCTGTGTGGCTGGTCGTTGTGCGGATTTCTGGTTTATATGGTTCAGATCGCTCTAAGCACTATGGGATTTAAAATGTGAGGTCATCTGTCTCCTAGACTTAGAACTAGTTAAATCTAACTGACCTACGGACATCACACACATCCATGCTCGAGGCAGGATTCGAACCTGCGACCGAAGCAGCAGCGTGGTTCCGGACTGAAGCGCCTAAAACCACTCGTCCACAGCGGTCGGCGCAGGTTTCTGAGCCGTATATTATTATGGCGATAAGGTATGAAGAAAGGAGAGTCTCTTTTGATCTTAAGGGGGCTTGTTCGTTCTAAAGTAGATTCCGAGCTTGATGGTATAACTAAGTTGATTTTTGTATCCTCTTATTGCTAGAAATGGCGCACCCAAGATATGTGTACTTGTCTGCTGTTTCAAGCGGTTTACCGCCAGACTATTAATCTGACCACGAAAGGGATAAGTTACGAAACTCTTATTGGACTGGTACTTGAGTATTATTCCTTAGAAAGCGTAATGCAAATGCTCATCCAACTCCAGTGCAGACGCTACAAGAACCGCGTTGTCCATCGACATGTGCTGTGGTGTTAAATATGAAGACCTTGTCTGTAAACAATATTAAGGGACACTCCATGAGCAACAGAGTTATTGCATGTTAACCATGGTGAGAGAGGTGCTTTATTCATATTAGTTGACAGTTCCACGATAGACCGAGAAATGCAGTTCTGTCTCAAATTTCGGATTATCATTAATGGCAGTTTTGTCAGGATGTCTGCTTGTTAACAATGGTAAGTACCAAATACATGGCAGCCAGTTGTCGTAAAGTGTTTGATATTCGTCGCAGAAAAATGTTTTTCAGAAATTTTTGCAAATCCGCGGATAATGTGAATTACTAGGCCTATGACAAAATAACGTCCTAAATACGTTCTTGAACGCAAATGTGCCTCAAAAAGTTGTTGTGAATCAGTTGGTTTTGAATGAATATTTAAGCAAGTAAACAATGTTAAGTTGCATCCCTTACCATGATTTACATGGATTTAAGTGACAATGTGTTGGTAGTAATGAGAAATGTTAAGGATCATCCTTAATATCCTTTACGTGCTGTAGTAATGTGGCAGTAATACTACTATCTTATTGTGCTGAATTTTAGATTAATTTCTGGCGCTGTTACGCTTCGTTATTTCGGAAATTCTTAATGCAAATCGTAGTATCATAAACTGAAACAATTCCTACCTTTCAAATTTGTCTGAGAGGTTTCACAGCAATGTTTCGTTAACTCGCCCATCACGTAAACAGTGGTAAGTCAATCCTAAGCCATAACCCAGAACAACCACCTCTGGCCGTAGTAACGGCCTTGATACGCCTAGGCATGGAGTCAAACAGAGCTTGGATGGCGTGTACAGGTACAGCTGCCCATGTAGCTTCAACACGATACCACAGTTCATCAAAAGTAGTGACCGGCGTATTGTGACGAGCCAGTTGCTCGGCCACCATTGAACAGACGTTTTCAGTTGGTGAGATATCTGGAGAATGTGGTGGCCAGGGCAGCAGTCGAACATTTTCAGTATCCAGACAGGCCTGTACAGGACCTGCAACATGCGGTCGTGCATTATCCTGCTGAAATGTCCGTATTCGGTCAGAGGGCTACGTGCCCTCTGTGATAAAAAAACTGAGTTAATCGATCATCAACGAACTTAAACGGATGTCTTACGACGTCCACCCCGAGCAGATACAACGAAAAAAGCGAATAAAATAAGATTTTTTTTAAAAAAAAGTAGGGTTTCGTAGGGATCGAATGAAGGGTAGAGCCACGGGTCGTAACACATCTGAAATGTAACGTCCACTGTTCAAAGAGCCGTCAATGCGAACAAGAGGTGACCGAGACGTGTAATCAATGGCACCCCATACCTTCACGCCGGGTGATACGCCAGTATGGCGATGACGAATATACGCTTCCAATGTGCGTTCACCGCGGTGTCGCCAAACACGGATACGACCATCATGATGCTGTAAACAGAAACTGGATTCATCCGAAAAAATGACGTTTTGCCATTAGTGCACCCAGGTTCGACCTTGAGTACACCATCGCAGGCGCTCCTGTCTGTGCTGCTGCGTCAAGGGTAACCGCAGTCACGCTTCCGGGCTGATAGTCTATGCTGCTGAAAACGTCGTCGAACTGTTGGTGCAGATGGTTGTTGTCTTGCAAACGTCCCCATGTGTTGACTCAGGGATCGACACGTGGCTGCACGATCCGTTACAGCCATGCGGATAAGACGCCTGTCATCTCGACTGCTAGTGATACGAAGTCGTTGGGATCCAGCACGGCGTTCTGTATTACCCTCCTGAACCCCCAGTTTTCATATTCTGCTAACAGTCATTGGATCTCGACCAACACGAGCAGCAATGTCGCGATACGATAAACCGCAATAGCGATAGGCTACAATCCGACCTTTATCAAAGTCAGAAACGTGATGGTACGCGTTTCTCCTCCTTACACCAGGAATCACAACAACGTTTCACCAGGCAACGCCGGTCAACTGCTGTTTGTGTATGAGAAATCAGTTGGAAACTTTCCTCATGTCAGCACGTTGTAGGTGTCGCCACCGGCGCCAACCTTGTGTTAATGCTCTGAAAAGCTAATCATTTGCATGTCTCAGCATCTTCGTCCTGTCGGTTAAATTTTGCGTCTGTAGCACGTCATCTTCGTGGTGTAGCAATTTTAATTGCCAGTAGTGTAGATTACTGTGGATGCACTAGAAATGTCTAGTTTTATGATATTTTATTGAAACTTGACTACGCAGTTTCCCAAAATAACTAATTGTCTCTTACCGCTGTTCACAGCCGAGGTCCTCATGGTACTTCCTCCACGTATATCACGAAAAGACCTTGATGGTAAAATCAGAGAGATTCGAGCGCGCTGAGTCGTTCTTCCCGCTCACCATTTGCGACTAGAACAGGGAATGGGCAAATCGCAACAGTTCATGTAATACTCTACGTCACACCTAATGGTGCTTGTGGAATATGAATGTAATTGTAGACGTTAATACCACTAAGAAGGCAATCGTAGCTAGCCCTCTCATAAAGGTGTTCTTTGTGCAAGACAGAGTTTATGTCTGTTTGCTACGTGCAACTTCCTCTAACATTAATCCAATAAAAAGTTCACGCAATAACCTTTCCGTAATACTGTGCGCGTAGCAGCCATCAGGGTGACAGTTTGGTATTTAAAAGTGTTCAAGGAAAATTCTCAAGGAGTTTTATAATGCTCTACGTGTTCCCAGTTCTTTTGCAGTACAGCACCTCCGTCAGCTTAGAGTGGTTCTTGTTTCCGTACTCGAGGAACATTTAAACCCTAACAGAATGATAAAAATAATGAGTGGCACAAAATTGTACGGATTTATCATGGTAAACGTATGACATTGGCAGGAGGATGTATCCCTCAATAAATAATGAATGTCATTGTTATCCTTCCCCTCTGAGGAAGGCGAGGAGATCTATGTACTCTGTTAAGACTCAGAGAGCTAGATTGGCGGGAGCCTAAGTTACTTTCAGGGCCACCAAAGCCATACTTGTCTCTTGGTCAGGAGTCAGAAGTAGAGTAGTCCGTTCTGTACGATGGCAGAGAGGGCTCAGGCTTAGGGAGGCCGACCCTCCTTACGGGAGAAAACCTTAATCAAGAACAGGGAAGGACTGCCAACAAAATCTGGAGAGGGAAGGCAATCAGCTAAGGGATACAGCCCTAGGAGAAAAACAGGTGCGCTAGGATGCATAAAGGTGGCATCCCTACTACCTAGCTATGCTGGCTACAGATCGGTAACCTGTAATAGAGGAATTTAATACCTTGCTCTTGACAACCAAGCAAATAAATGCCGGACTGATACTACGATGACGACCAGGACTATGAAAAGACCTAAGAATAATTGGAGCAACAAATTACTTAAGATAGCAGCAGAAATGAGTCTTTTAAGACCATTGACTGGGCGTAAATTAAAAGAGCACAAGAGGGACAGTGAGATGAGAGAGGAGCTCCTACAAGTCACAGGGTTAGTAAAAAGGCTCTGTCAGTAGAGAAAGAAATGGCATGACCGTCTACTACGAATGAATCAAAGCCAGTACCTGGGGAAAAGCTACGAGTACAGACCCAAGGGTAGAAGAAGAACAGGATGACCACGAAAAAGATCGCGCGATCAGTTTTAAATAGCTTGGTTTCGGGACGGGCAAGGATGTCTAGCCAGAATACGTTCTTGATGATGATAATCATTCTTTTGATACCCACTGCTGGACAAAGGCCTCCTCTAGACTTTTCCAAGGATTACGACCTTGAACTATCTGCATCCATGTTGGTCCCGCAAGTTTTCTAATGTTGTGCAGCTTCCATTAAGTGACCGTCTCGGTCATTTCTAATCTCCTGGAATCCGGTAATGAACTTCCTTGTTCCATCTACCATCGATTCGCCTGCCTGCATATTTCTCTCGCATCCGTTTCAATTCCATTAGTCCACTATAATATCTCCACTAATCCACCTGTTTGTTACGCTGTCTGTCCTAGTAAACCCCAACGTATACCTCTCAACTGGTCGCTGAACAATCCTCAGTTTTCGCCTTAAAGCTCTACGTCTCACAGCCACAAGTCGAAACTGGCAAAATGCATTGACAAGAAAGTTTCCTTTTCACAGATATCAGAAATTTTGGATTCGGAAGTGTGTTCAGAGCATGTATTAATCAATATTACGTGTATAGTGTCGCAACTACGACTGTACGATACAGACAATGAAACACAGATTATCATTCTAACGTGAAGCAGCACCTTATACAAGTATTCAAAAGTTAAGTATGATCAGGTAATATTTCCCGGAAAGGACGTTGGGGGGAATTATAGAACAAGGTAAAACTTAATCACTAAATGTTTGCCATGAAACGATGATGATAATACACAAAATGCATGTGAAGATGTAGGTACATATTTCAAAAGATAGTAACATGGGAATAATAATATATAGACAGTAACCCTCCCTGAAGTGTTATGTGTTCAAATGACTCTGAGCACTATGGGACTTAACATCTATGGTCATCAGTCCCCTAGAACTTAGAACTACTTAAACCTAAATAACCTAAGGGCAACACACAACACCCAGCTATCACGAGGCAGAGAAAATCCCCTGATGCGGGCGAAGTATTATGTGTAACAGAGAGAACGGTATTACTTAGGAGGCTAGAATTTGGGGAGTAAAGTTTTCTCCAGAGAACGCTGAGATCAAGGAGAGCGAGAGACAGTTCAAACAAAAGATGAGCGAACCAGTAACTGTATACCCAGATACAGACGATTTCGGCCTCTATCAGGAAACAAAAGACTAATTCTTCAGACAAATCGTTACAACGGACCACAGGAACTTGTCGTATAAGATACTGAAGTACCTTCTAAACAAGTGAAACGTAATATCCCGGATCCAAGAGGTACAAAGGGATTTGGCAAGAATGGGTAAACAGGAAACAGAAATTAGACCAGGGAACTTTCAGATACGAAACTAAGACTGCTACAGCCTTCCAGGGCAGAATTATACCCAAGGCAAAAACATCATGAACAGAAGAGCGAAGAAAGCTGCAGAGTATGAAAATCAAATAACACTGGACAAAGATGAAGAACGGAAAAAAAGAGCTCAGACGGCCAGAATGAAAAGAAGAAGAATACGTATATGTAATTATTCTTAGCTGCCGTACATCAGACATATCGGGCAGGCATGACTGGAATTAAAATGCTCTCTGCAAAGTTAACACATGGTATATATGAAATTTTACTTCAACATTTTATTTAGTTTTTAACATATGGTCAGCGTGTTACTGATGAAGAATGACTTACATTGCCAGCGATGTATTTTGTCGTCAAGGACATCTCTATTGTAGGATCATGTGTATTTTTTCTGTGACTTGAGTGATCTGTGTGTTCGTTTCGTTTACTTGCTTTGGTTGTGTCGGTTATTAATAAATAAATAAAATACAAGTAGCATAAAAGTAAATTGTATAAAATGTAGTTAACGTTAAGTGTACTGTTTGTAGTATATGAGGTTATTTCATCTCTTGACGAGATGTTCATGTAGGACAACATCTGTGAAATTTCGATAAAATTCTTGTTTCGAAGGTCTTTTATTTGCAATATTATTCTGCTCTTTTGTCATGTGGGTAAAACTTTATATGTCTTCAAGGACGTTGAGATATCTGCCTTTTCAGCTGTGTGTAATAGCGATAGCCACCGTAATATGTTTGTCACTCTACGTTTTTTCCCCGGAGGTGTGTACTGCGCGCTGATAGATTATGAAGTGACAGACATATCACAGTACATATCGATTTTTCAAGCAGCTGATAAACGCAGACGTCTTAAATCCTCTAAGACATAGAAATCTTTTCCCACATAAAAAGATTTTTACATCAGGAACTATAACCTCACAAACTACGCACAACAAAATTTATGCTAATTATATTTTATGCATCTTGTAAAATGAAGAAACCCCACAGCAGTTGCTGATTAATAACTTTTTTTATTGGATAGACGACCTGTTTCAGAAGACTTAAAGTTCTACCATCTGCTGTAAAAAAATAAAATTGCTTAACCATCTGTTGCCATCCTTACCCCAATGTTACCATGGAACAAAAGTTCCGTGCCAGAAGAGGGTAAAATATATTGGGCGGAGGGATAGGAATTTTCATACAAGATTTAAAGAACACAAAGGCCGGGCGAATTTCAGGTCAGGTTTGACAGCGCATTTGAATGGCAACTAAAATCAGATGTAGGTTAGCGATAACTTAACCGACTTACACATTGCAGATAAAGGTCAGATACTCAATATGCGCCCCATAACACAGGCGTGGTATGGAACAGATACGTGATAGGTGTTGTGTACATAGTTCCGTGTAGTCAGCGCGCACACAACTTTCCCACAAGAGCGCGCCACGCTAAGCACAACAACGCAGGCGCAGCGCTCGTCCGTCTCCGCACTACGAGATGGCGCTGTCTTAGAGACGGACCAAATTCTGCTTCAACCAATCCGTGTATTAATATGTTTCGCATCCAATGAGACTGCTGCTAACGTAGAACCTTTTCTCCTCACGTATCACACTGGCGCAGTGATACCTGAACGCTCGAGGTATTATAACATGTGTACAGACCTCCGATTCATGAGTCTGCATTAGTCTGCATTTTTCTGCACCAGTCTGCATTAGTCTGCATTAGTCTGTAGACAAGTTTCAGTCTGCGCCTAATAAGATTATCATATTCCTGTACATAGCCATGAAGAGAAATGTAAAGACACTTTGCCAAGTATCAGAGATGTGTGAGAATAAGATTAACGTACCAAGACCAAAGGAATTTCAGATTGTCAATTGTAAATAACATCCAGAACCAAGTTATTTCTATGCTTGTTACTATTTTAATAAATGTGTTTGAAAATTAATCCAGTTCTGTTTAAAGTTGGTCACCGTCAATCAGCTACTCTAAGCGTGCAAGTGGCATTTCTATTGTCTGACCTAATGGCAGAAGATAAACACGCCACGATAAGACCACGAGACATATTGCTGACACTCGCCTACTTCGTTAGAGCGACAAGTCAAATAATCTGATGGTGTGTGTACCGAATGTCTTACAGTACGCTCACCACAACTGGTAAACTGTTTAAACCAGAAAAGAGCGAAACAAAAGCAGGAGGAGGCGGAACCATCACAACATTAGGAGGGAACAGAACTGTACAGCTAAGAAAAAGGAAAAATATTATCATTCGTACACACCTTAACTTGCCTGAAAAATGCCATAACTGGCTAAAATATTTATATGATAGAGGTCAGTGCGTTCATTAGTACTATTAAGAGGGTGGGAATGGAGACTTCTTAAGATTTCAGTTTCATGCAGGACATTGAGAATCTGACCTTTCTCTGCAGTGTGTAAGATAGTTAAGTTATCGCTAACCCGTTGCAACTGATTCTGGTTGTTAATCAAATGTGCTATCAAATCTGACCTGAAATTGGTCGGGTCTCTATGTTATTTAAATATCATATGAAAATTCTTATGCATCTGGCCAATATATTTCAGTCCTTTGACACGGACCTTCCGTTAGATGAAAACATTGGAGCGAGGATGACCTCAGATGGTTAAGTGATTTTATTTACAGCATTGATGAAACTTTAAAGTGTTCCGAAACCGGTCGTGTATGCAGCAAAAGACTGTTCACCAGAAGCTGTTGGTCTGTCAGGCATGTTGCTGGAGATCACTCAAACAAAAACTTCTTGAGTTGTTCACCTAAGTACAAACATTTTTGACAAACAGTTCAAAGTGTATAGATCGTTTTGAATGACTCTGTAATTATCTATTTTTCTTTTTATTCTGTTCTTGACTATGTTCATACGTATTTTGGAGACATGTCATGACGATAACAGCGTTCTGTAATCGATGCAGGCCGGTCGAAGTGGCAGTGAGGTTCTACGCGCTACAGTCTGGAACCGAGCGACCGCTACGGCCGCAGGTTCGAATCCTGCCGCGGGCATGGATGTGTGTGATGTCCTTAGGTTAGTTAGGTTTAATTAGTTCTAAGTTCTAGGCGACTGATGACCTCAGAAATTAAGTCGCAGAGTGTTCAGAGCCATTTGAACCATTTTTGTAATTGATGCAGTCAATTGCCTTTCCTATTTTAGATAATAGTTCTCCATTGTGTGAAGTCTTCTGGCATGATTCCTCTTTCGTGGCAGTCATTTATTATTCTGAATAATTGGTCTTTCATGTCATTACCTATAGTTTTCAGCAGTTCTGCAGGAAAGGATACATTGTATTAGATTTACTGATGACATCGTGATAGAGGCAAACTCCCAAAAAGAAATGCATAGAATGTTGCAAGTCTTATCAGTCATTCTTAATCTATCGAAATTAAAAGTAAACAAGCGGGAAACAAAAGTAATGGTAACTCGGGGAAATGTAGGAGAAATTAAAACTAAAAATTGATAACATCAGAACTGAGCAAGTGAAGCAATTTTGTTATCTCTGTAGTGTAATTACAGAGAACAAAAGAGAAGGGTAGCATTGGGAAATCAGACGTTTGTGACTAAGAAAAACATTTTAACCAACAAACATATGAATGCAAATTGCAAAATCGTTCGTATGGCATACGCTGCTCTATGAAAGTGAAAGATGGACTACGGATAAATTGGAAAGGAATCTACTTGAAGGGGGGAAAATAACAAGAACGAGCCGAATGGTAAGAAAAACCGCCATAGAAGTCTTGAGAGATGTCAACGAAGAGAGGAGATTATTAAAGGAAATGGAAAACAAAAAAAATTAAATTTTACTGGATACGTCATGAGGCAGAAAAGATTCGTCATTCTTGAAGGGAAAGTGCTGGAAAAAAAAGAAGAGGATGGTCTAAAATGAAGTATTTGGAAGGCATTGGAAGAGGATACAACGAGGCAATGACATGGAACTGAAATGAACAATCAGTGCCTGAAGAGAGTCGTGGTCATCCTTGCCCCATTGTTACCATGGAACAAAAGCTCCGTATCAAAAGAGTAAAATATATCGGCCAGAGGGATAGGAATTTTCATACGAAATTTAAAGAACGCAAAGCCAGGGCCACTTTCAGGTCAGGTTAGCTCTTAGGTTATGAATTTTTCACTGTTAATAATCTAAATGACCAAAGTAACAAAATAAAACGAAACACACATTATCCGAGTCACAGAAACAACACGCAAGAACTCAGGGATGGATACTACAGGAAGATGGCGCTACATACTTAGACTGTACGTTGCTTTGAAGTCGGCGCCGCCACGTTAGATGTCCAATAACGTTAACAGACTACTGTATTGCTTCTTGTTCCTAATTTCTGTCGTCTGCACGCAACAATCGTTTTAAATAGATAATGTTACAGTGCTTTTGTGAATAACACAGCTTCATGAAGGAATTTTCAGATGTTTCCTGGTCTTAAATGCATATTTGATCCAGTAATAATATGCATTTCACCTCATCAGTGTAACTTTCTGTTTGTTATACGTTCAGAATAACAAAGAAGGGAAATATGTGAGGTGAAAAGCCTACTTTCGTAATCCAGCAATTTCCTTAATATGGACTGACAAAACTGATGTTCGGTCTATGTCCTCTTCCCGAAAATACTGAGAACATATTTTTCTATGTTTGGTCGGTTTCCAGTCTTTTCTTATGACAATGTTTACCAAGAGAGCTCACAGACTGATAGGAAATGTAAGGTCAAATGACAGAAATAAAATTACTACATTAAAATTAAACAATACAATTAAAATTTATAGATATAAAAGGAAATATCGTTTGAACGAGTACACTTTGGAACGAAATGTGATCCTTTTCACTGTAGACTATAAACAAAATTAACAGTACATCTGTAAGAGACGGATGCTGTACTTTTGGATCAAAACACTTCCATCAGAAGCTGATGTTTGGGGCAACTAACATGGCAGACATCAGGTTCAAATTAGCGACGTATGACAGCTCTCTTCATTATGCCTCCACGCTTAAATCAATGGAGGTATAGCATAAGGGAGTTGTCGTTGCGTCACTAACTTGAAGCCGACGTCTGCCTTGTCAGTTGATCCAAACATTAGCTTCTGGTGGAATGGTTTGATCCAAAATGCCAGACTGCGTCGTTTGCGTGTGTACTGATCATTCTGATTATAGTCTAAAGCGCAAAGGACTGTATTTCATTCTTATGTGAACTCACTGAAGCGACACATACTTCTCCTCTTGGTTAGTCGATACGCATAACAAAAACGACATAAACTACGTCTTATTACTCAATCAAATATACAATTAAGATTAGAAAAACGTCTGCAAATGGCTTCCTGATACCGTGTTATTTACGAAAGTAGTGTAACTTTTTCTGTTTAACACAGTTGTTCTGTGCATACGACAGAAATTAAGATCAAGAGGCAACCACTTGCTAATTTTTTTGGGGCATCAACGTGTAGGTCTGTAGCGCCATCTCACCTTGTTATACCTCCATGCTTGAATCTATAACATCGATATCTTTGGTACGAAAACAAATCGCTCGTAATATAAAGCACTCTCCCTCATCTGTAAGACAGTGACGACACACTGAAAACCTGTTATAACAGTAAATAAAAATTTTAAACAAGTTCATAAATTCTGTGAGGACTCATCAAAAATTTAAGCGCAAGTGGAGAGCAATATAACGCAGAATGGCGAACTCATCCTGCAGCATATAAAATTATGTATTGTATATATTACGTGTATCTTCTTTAGGGCCGCTGAAGAAGGGCATGTAGGCTGATTCTGATCCGACCAAAATAGGAAACACACAATAAAATTAGCAGCCTTGTCCATATACACCCTCATAAAGGCTGCAGTACATCGTGAAGACAAAACCTTTCTGCAAGGCAGTTCAAAGGTTATAATGGCAGTCAATGGCATTTCTGAGACAGGGCTGAGTGGAGGTTTGGAAGAATCCTTAGTAGCAGGTCTACATTTTATCTCCATAGTTCATCCCACACATGCTTTGCAACAATCAAACTGGTGACGTCACTTGACACTGGAAATGTATATTTTCACCTGCAAGTCGAATCAGGCCATCAGATATATCTCTGAATCAACTGTTGAAACACCTTATCTCTGCGTCTGAGAGTTTTAAGGTTTTTTTTTCCAACCATCTTCGACCAGGTGTAACAGGTACAGCCCTACAACAGACTGTGAGTGAGACCACACATTCACCAAACTGGGATTCCTAGCTACCACTTTCCGTTCAGAGGAATATGCTAAGAGGGTCATTTTTCAAATTCGAACGAGACTAAAGTGTGAAGAGGATATTCTTTCATTGGTCCGAGCATGACAGTGAGTGATACTAATGTGTTCCAAAAAGCTGCGCGCAAAAATGAAGTTTTTCAGGGGGTCATATCTCGGATTCTATTGACCACAGAGATAAGGGATCAAGTATTTTGGATAGCCCTCGGCCTATCGGAAGAACGGGCATAATGTAGCTATCTTACACGGGGTCAGAATTTAAACAATTCACACTTCCACCACAAATTGAGCACATCGGTCCGTTCTTTTGCATTAGGTGTCATCTAGGATGGGACTTCTGTGTCCTATAAAATCACCATTTGTTCATGGGTGGGGCCTGAGAAAACCCCGAAAAACCACGATTTTTTGTACGAAAGTCGCCAATTGTGGGGATGGCCGCTTCTGTAGTTATTCTACATGGCAGATCGTCGAATTTTTTCCCATACATTCTTAAGATGTTATTCTCTGGGAACTTCGACACTTTTTTCGTTATATTATTCGTTGTGAGACCCAGAGATTCAAAATTATAGTACAAATGTACGTAAAATATGCATGTAATACCCATTATGAGACGTAAACATAGTTTCAACTGACGTAGTGAACACATCCAAATGGTTCTCAGAACACCAAACTAGGCTTTTAGTCGTCTATTTTTTCACCAATTAAACCTAAGAGGCCGGCCGCGGTGGTCTCGCGGTTCTAGGCGCGCAGTCCGGAACCTCGCGACTGCTACGGTCGCAGGTTCGAATCCTGCCTCGGGCTCTTTACTCACACGAAGTGTTGAGTGCTATTGACAAGGGATTTCTAATTGATTCCGTATTCCTGGATTTCTGGGAGGCTTTTGACACTGTACCACAAAAGCGGCTTGTAGTGAAATTGCGTGCTTGTGGAATATCATCTCAGTTATGTGACTGGATTTGTGACTTCCTGTCAGGTAGGTCTCAGTTCATAGTAACTGACGGAAAGTCATAGAGTAAAACACAAGTGATATCTGGAGTTCGACAAGGTAGTGTTATAGGTCCTTTGCTGTTTCTTATCTCTATAAACAATTTAGGAGACAATCTGAGCAGCCGTCTAAAGTTGTTTGCAGTTGATGCTGTCGTTTATCGACTAGTAAAGTCATCAAACGATCAAAACAAATTGCAAAACGATTTAGAAAATGTATACGTCTGGTGCAAAAATTCGCAATTGATCCTAAATGACGAAAAGTGTAAGGTCATCTACATGAGTGCTACAAGGAATCCGTTAAACTTCTATTACACCATAATCAGTCAAATCTAAGACCATAAGTTCAACTAAATAACTAGGAATTACAATTATGAACAACTTAAATTGGAAGCAACACACAGAAATTGTTGTGGGGAAGGCTAACCAAAGGCTGCGCTTTATTGGCAGTACACTTAGATAATGTAAAATATCTTCTAAAGAGACTGCCTACACTATGCTTTTCCATCCCCCTTTAAAATGCTGCTGCGCAGTGTGGTATCCTTACCACATAGGACTAACGGAGTATATTGAGAAAGTTTAAAGAAGGGCAATACGTTTCGCATTATCGCGAAATAGGGTAGAGTGTCACTGTAACGGATCAGTCTTTGGGGTGGACATCATTAAAACAAAGGCGTTTTTCGGTGCGGCAGATTCTTCCACAATGCTTCAATCATCAAATTTGTCCTATGCATGCGAAAATATTCTGTTGACGCCGACCTACATAGGGAGAAACGATCATCATAGTAAAATAATGGAAATCAGAGCTCGCACGGAAGATATAGGTGTTCGTTTTTCCGCGCGCTGTACGAGATTGGAATAATAGAAAGTTATTGTGAAGGTAGTTCGATGAACCCTCTGTCAGGCACTTTGCAGAGTATCCAAGTAAATGTAGATGTATTATTATGATGTGTCCTTTCATAATATCGGTAGTTTTTTCTTCTTGCACAGCAGTTAGATCACGTGAAATATTCCTAGTTTCGAGAAATAATTCGGAGGCAGGTGCACAAACAAGCGCAGTGAAAATGAAGAGTCACGAAAAGCAGGTAACGTTATACATGACAGGTGTAATTATTACCGAACAGTCAGTTTAAATAATCATTTCTGCAATGTATTAACACGAATTATTTACAGAAGAATGGAAAAACTGGTGAAGCAGTCCTGGGGGACGATTAGTCAGAGTTCCGGGGAAATATAAGAACACGCGAAGCAATACTGACACTGCTGCTCATCGTAGGGGATAAACGGAGGAAATAAAAACCTACATTTAAAGTATTTTTAATTTAGAAAAAAGTGTTTGACAATGTCGACTAGAATACACCCTTCGAATTTTTAAAATTTGAAAGAACAAAATATAGGAGAGAAATGTTATCTGCCACAAAACCAGACAGAGAAACCACACAGTGTCACAGGACATGAAATGGAAGAAATCGTTATGAAGGGCGTGGATAGGGTTATATCCTTCGCCGATGTTACTCAGTCTGTACATCGAGCAAGCAGTAAAGAAAAACAGTCTTTGGGGTTTACTGACGACATTGTATTTCTGTCACAAACAGCAAAGGACTTGCAAGACCAGCTGAACGGAATGGGCAGTGTCATGAAAAGAGATTATAAGATAAACATCGACAAAAGTACAAGAAGGATAATTGAATACAGTCGAATAAAATCAGAGAATTATGACGAAATTAAATTAATAACAGAGACGCTAAAAGTCGCAAATGACTTTAGCTATTTGGGCACCAAAGTAACTGATGATAGCCGAAGTAGACAGGATATAGAATGCACACTGGGCATAGAAATAAAAGCATTTCTGAAAAAGAGGAATCCGTAGACATCTAACATAAATTTAAGTGTCACTAAATCTTTTCTGAAGGTGTTTGCTGTAATGGCTGCTTGTAGGAAGTGAAACATGAACGAAGCTCAGAAAGAAGAAAACAGCAGTTTTTGAAATATGGTGTTACAGAAGAATGCTGAAGATTAGATGAGTAGATCGAGTAACAAGCGAGGAGGTACTGAGTCATACTGGGGGAAAAACGAAATTTATGGCATGACTAAAAGATGGAATCGATTCAGAGGACACATTCTGATGCTTGGAGGAATCGTTAGTCTGATAATAGTGGTGAGTGTAGGGAGTAAAAATGCTAAAGGGAGACCGAGAGATCAATACAGTAATCAGATTCAAACGAATATAGGTTGCAGTAGTCAGACATAAGAACACAACAACAACAAAAAACACATGTTATCGGCCACATTGTATATAGTCTGATTGTTAATGATATTGGGTCGTGAAACGAATGTAGTGCTCATTATAGCAATATCACTTGTTTATCTATTGATGTTTGATGTAAAAACCAAAGGCAGCAGCATATTACATCAGTTGTACGTTGAAACAATTTTATATAACTATAAACAGAGCAAGTAACAGCTGATGACACACTCATCAAAAAAAGTTTTGCATCACCCCGGTTCCCAGAACACCTGAAGACAGACGTTGACTGTGGATATTGTGTCACAGACACAGTCCCTTTGATTGTTCAGGGATGCCACTAAACCCATCCAAATATGTAAAGAACCTGCATGAGCAGCGCCTATTAGACGGATGGGGTCAGACAGCCGATCAGTTCCAGTCATTCCAACAAGAAGGAGGTACACGGCTCGTGTTGTCTGTAGTTCAACCATGCCTAGATGGTCAATACCGCGGTTCGATCGCGTCCGAATTGTTACTTTGTGCCAGGAATGGGTCACACAAGGGAAGTGTCCAGGAGTCTCGGAGTGAACCAAAGCGATGTTGTTCGGACATGGAGGAGATAACAGAGAGACAGAACTGTCGATGACATGCCTCGCTCAGGCCTCCCAAGCGCTACTACTGCAATGGATGACCGCTACCTATGGATTATGGCTTGGGGGAGCCCTGACAGCAACGCCACCATGTTGAATAATGCTTTTCGTGCAGCCACGTGTTACGACTTTTTTTGATGTGTGTAGGTCGTAATAGCATGTCATGGTAACAGATGACAAGTTAGATTCTTTTGGTGTGTTGGTGAGAAAAGGTAAAGAACAGTAAAAATACACTAAGTTTATTTTGCGTGACAACTTCTGTATGAAAAAGGTTAAGCATTACGTAGATTTGGAACTATTGCCGGAAACTCAGTCTTAGCTTTTTCATAAGTGATGCAGAAAGTTTAATTAAACGGTTTCTTTGAAAGTCATCTTGATTTTTAGATTACGTGGAAAGAAAATTACTGTTCAACAGCTTTAACATCACCACCAGTGGAGGACATCGATAGAGGATCTAAGGCACTACAGTCAACATCTTCGCGACGGCACTAGAGACATCAAACTCGGGTCTCGTGGTGCTGCACGGTACCAGCACGAAGCTAAATCGTCGTTACAGGGGACGAGACAGCTAACGTTGACGTCGCGTAGATGGGATACCCAGCGTCAGGAGTCACAGCACCGTCGGAACTTGGGACAAGTTGGAACGCGATATTGCGATCTCAGTGACCTCCAGCGGCAGTTGACGGCTTCATGTGGTTCGCGAACCATACAGATTGTTCACGAAAATAGAATCTCGCAAAATTACTTCGTTAGCTCCGTTAAAACGCACATTTCCTCTTTTGTCCCTAAGCTAGTTATTTTGTTCTGTCTGTGATATACGTAAATAAAAACATTAGTATCCGTGAATATGCAATAAGATGAAAAACGAAAATAAATGCCCTACAGTAAGGACAAATTCATTCCTGACAAAGAGAGCAATTATATTTACATAACAACAAATGTTACAGAAATTATTGCTATTATTTCACAACCTTTTAGAAAACGCGAAAGTGAAAAAATTCATTTTACCAGGACGCGAACACTCTACAAATTCTCTCTCAATTCTGTATTTTGGCGCCTTTACCAAGTACACTACACTAATGGTGAACAATAGCGACCTTGTATTTTGTGTTACGATTATCAACTGCTTTAATAGCCGAAATGTTATTAACTGATATTTAATTATAACAAAACTTAAAAAATTATGTTTTTCGACACTGTTCAATGTACCGTTGCCTTAAAATGGCTCAACTTCATAACACGCGGGTTTTAACGCGATAGCAATTAAATACGATAATTCTTTAGCCAATTATATGACGTTTCCCATCATTTCATTACAACAAATAGTATCAGTAGCTATTCGTTCTCGAGACATCCAGTGTGCTAGCGCTTAGAAACAGCGTATGTTCATAGGGTGTAAGGTATAACATAAAACACACCGAATATGGGCTTCTACTTAACACGGCAAATACAACATGGCTGCTCGCTTTCTGCTTGTGACGTAGGGAGCGCTCTTGCTCCTTATTGGATCTACGTTACGTGGCACGTAACCGAAATATCGTAAGTGTTTCAAGTGACGAAATGGCTGCTCAGCGATATAGCAGGAACTGGCGTCACAAAACTCGTAGACAAGGGCTTTATGTAAGCGACCGACTGCGGGCCAATCTTGTTTAGCACGACACATGAGCTCAGTTCAATCCCGTCTAGCTGCTTTATGCTATTGAGATATCTATCGTCCTTTGGACACTGACTTTCTGGCTGAAGTTCTTGTTATTTAAACAGTGCTTCGCTCACGACAACCTCAGCTTTGTCCACGGATAACGCGTTCTTATCAGGTCGGTCACTTTAACAGCGACGAATTCTTACCATATAGTATTTATGGCACCGATTTCGCCTCTGGTTCCTGTGTTATGAACCTCAAGTTTATGGAACTGTGACTCCAACAGCAGCTACAAGAGCAACAGTTTTCGGCTCATGGGCAACTGCACAAAAAGCAGCAGGCCGCTCTTCTCTAGCTCGTGTCTCATCAGGAAAAAAGTCAGATGTTTGCCGTGGCCATGCCCCCACGAGCATTCGCTGCATTCGACGAGACGGAGAGCTGGGAAGTCTACATCTGTCGTCTGCGTTTAACATTTCTGGCATGCAGCAAAATACTTCGCTTTTGTCTTCTAGTAGTCGTTTATATGAAGTGGTGCAAAAATTGAAAGCACTCTAGGATCCAGTGATTTGTCTTTCAATGGTCTCAATGCTCTGTTAACGAGTACTATGGTCAGCAGACGTATCTAGACTACAGTTTAATCAGTGTGATGAACAACATGGATAGTCTTGTTCAGTACGCCACATGAGCTCAGATTACTCTCGTCTAGCTGCTATTCAGATATCGATCGTGCTTTGGACACTCACTTTCTGGCTGTCGTTCTTAGTGTGTATACAGTGATACGTTCGCGATAGCTTCAATAACTTGGATAGTTAGAGTTGCTGACAGCATGGTTTCGCACGCAAGTGCAATTTAACCTCCTATGCACAATCATTAATTCGAGATGTCATTGTGTGCCTTACCCCTGACAGGGAAGTCGCTACAGAAGCTTTAGCTGAATCTGATGCTAGTCTTGGTGAATTACTTCAGATAGCTGAATCTTTAGAGATTACTTCGGAAGCTCTGCATGTTGCGAGTGGATCAGGAAGGGAAATGACAGGTAGTGGTACAGGGTACACTCCGCCACACACCGTACGGTGGTTTGCGGAGTACCTATGTAGGCGTAGGCAGGTAGGTACATATCTCTATCCCACGACTTTCGCCACCTCAGTGTAAGCAAAAGGCTATTTTGGTCATTGTCTTTACGAGACAGCACTCATTATGCAATGTGTAAGTACGAGATATACAGGCATATTTGCCTGCCTCTGTGGCCTAGCGGATCTAGGCGCTTCAGTCTGGAACCGCGCGACTGCTATGGTCGCAGGTTTGAATCCTTCCTCGGGCATGGATGTGTGTGATGTCCTTAGGTTCGTTAGTTTTAAGTAGCTCTAAGTTCTAGGGGACTGATGACCTCAAATGTGCTCAGAGCCATTTGAACCATTTTTTGAACAGGCGTATTTCTTTCCGTTTGCTGAGCATATGTATGTGTTTGTGTATTTATTTCCATTCAACATTACAAGTAAAAAGTTTTTTCAATTTGTTTTTTTTTTCGGCCGGACGGCGTAGTCGTGCGGTTCTAGGCGCTACAGTCTGGAACCGAGCGACCGCTACGGTCGCAGATTCGAATCCTGTTTCAGGCATGGATGTGTGTGGTATCTTTAGGTTAGTTAGGTTTAATTAGTTCTAAGTTCTAGGCGACTGATGACCTCAGAAGTTAAGTCGCATAGTGCTCAGAGCCATTTGAACCAATTTGTTTTTCTGTGGCATTGGAATTACATATTACGCCTATCTTGGAAGCATCAGGACTGTATTATCACTACTTGTGAGAGTAGTATTTGCTTTTCTAAACACGTGCACGTTTTTCAAAGTATCTGGAAGCTAGAGTGATAGAACTTTCGTAGATCGGATATCCAGGCAATATTTCTTTGTAGGAGAGAATCTATGTGCTCTGAAAGATAGATATTGTAATACTATCCTAAAAATAAGCATAATTGAGTGAAGAGGTGCATAGAAAGGCTATTAGTATCAAAAGCAGTCAGATTTCTGTCTGTAAATGAAAGGAGTATTATGTATTTCCAATAGGCGGTTGCTTTAAATCTTTTAAAAATCAGAGCACAACAGTATGAGCAGAAGGAACTGCGGTCTTGCTACACTCCTCTAGAAGTTTCCCCTTGCTGTGCTCGCTAACCAAGAGCGGGTTTACATGCGCTTAATGCTACGTTACGCTCGCTCGCTTTCAGATTTTTTTAAAAACGAAAGCAGTAAAAATCTTATATCACCACAAAAGAATGTATTATCCATGCTACATACTCAGTTTTCGTAGTTATCTGTTTACCGTGTTAGTTTTAACTGTAATTAACAATTTATAGGTTTTTTGATCTAACAGACAACAGTTCCTAAGAAACTGAAAAGTTATTGCTAGATATGTTTCTAATAGAACCGCTCACCCTGATTCCCATTGTTATATATTCTTAGATATTCCACATTCTTTACATTTATTTACAACAATCTTAGCAGGTTAGGTACCAAGAATGTTAGAAGCACAAACACCATTTCTTAATGTATTAAGGAAAAGGTCATTTAATGAGGATGTGTAAAACTGGAGGCATATAACATAAAATTTCCAGGCTCAGTGTACTTTTAATTTTACCTCGGCGCCTCCTGCGTGAAATGGATCTGTTCAAAATATGTTTCACGTTTCATAATCAAGTTCGAAGATAAGAAGATTACGTTTATAAGTCAATGCAGCCAAGAGATACAGTCATTTACGTCATATATTTCGATAACCGCAAACTTACTCATCAAATACTATTTTGCACTGTGTGTGTTTTACGGTCTACTACGTAATGTCCTTTAGACATGTATGCTTGTCTGTAGGACACTACGTCGTACACCGTAATACACAGACACTGCGAAACAGTATTACATGACTAGGCAGGCCGCGACAGTTACAAATAAGTTTTTGTATGGCCATCCTTCTGACTGAAGGTTCGAGGTACTTTGGTCATTTACTTACATAATAAAATGGAACACCTGCAGCCGTCCTTTTCCTGTTGTTATATAGTTACCAGTTTCGGTAATTCAAAACACCATTTTGAGTCCTTAACTGACCCTCAGAGAGTGAACTCCCTTTGTATATAGTCAATTAGGAGTTGATGGTTTGCGGACACACCATTGCTGTTAGAGTCTACGGAAACCAGTTCATAGACGTTGACCACTGTTGGCATCGTGTATACGATGGGAGTTAACCCCCTCAGCCTCAGATAAGGCCTGAAGATGATGTCTGAATAACCGAGAAAGGAAGCTATATCATAAATAACATCAAAAGGACAGTTCCACTATATTGCCAAGTTACAAATAAGTCTCCCCCTGTGCGGAAAACACAACAGCTGTACGAGTGCGAGTGCACAACATGGACACTCAGTGACATAAGTAGGTTCATCTACGTCTACATCTACATAGATACTCCGAAAGCCACTGTAAGGTGTGTGGCGGAAGGTGCCTTGTACCACCACTTGTCATTTCCCCTCTTCTGCCACTCCCAAATAGAGCGGTGGAAAAACGACTGTCTGTACACCTCCGTATGAGCCCTAACTTCTCCTATCTTATCTTCGTGGTCCTTATTCGCGATGTATGTTGGCGACAGCTTCAAATGACGGTTCTCTAAATTTTCTCAGTAGCGTTCCTCGAAAAGAACGTCGCCTTCTATCCAGGGATTCCCATTTGAGTTCCCGAAGCAACTTCGTAACTCTTACGTGTTGTTCGAACGTACCGGTAACAAATCTAGCAATCCGTCTCTGAATTGCTTCGATGTAGTCCTTCAGTCTGATCTGGCACGGATCCCAAACACTAGAGCAATTCACAAGAATAGGTCAAACCAGTCTCATTTATAGGTGAACTATATAGGTGGCTGTATCTCTTGGCTGCATTGACTTAGAGATATAAACATATTTTGAACTACTATTTCGAAAAATTCTCCTAATAAACTCATATCAACCATTTGCCTTCCCTACCACAGTTTCCCCTCACATCGCTTACGACCACGTATTGAAACGACTTGACTTTGTCAAGCAGGAACAAGTAATACCGTATCCGAACATTACAGGTTTGCTCTCCCTACTCATCCGCATTAACTTACATTTTTCCACATTTATATCTAGCTGCCATTCATCAGACCGACTGGAAATTTTGCCTAAGTCGTCTTGTATCTTCCTACAGTTACTCAACTTCGACACCTAACCGTGCACTACGGCATCATCAGAAAACAACCGCACATTGCTGTCCACCCTGCCCGCCAAATTATTTATATATATAGAGAACGAGAGCGGTCTTACCACACTTCCCTGGGGCACTCCTGACGATATCCTTGTCTCTGATGAACACTCACCTTGGAGGACAACATTATTTAAGGAATCTTTGAGCCACTCACATACTTGTGAACTTATTTAGTCTTCTCGAACCTTCGTTAACAGCCTGCATTGGAGGACCGTGTTCGGTCGGCCTGGGAGCTGTGCTCGGATAGCCGAAGTGGTTAAGACGATCGCTCGCGTGAAATGGAAAATCCGAGTTCGACTACCGGTTCGGCACAAATTTTCATATGTCACTAATAAATAGTGCAACTGGAATCTAATAGTATTCGCAACTGCGAATGCATTATTTCTATCTCACGCATCAAAATACACTCCTGGAAATTGAAATAACAACACCGTGAATTCATTGTGCCAGGAAGGGGAAACTTTATTGACACATTCCTGGGGTCAGATACATCACATGATCACACTGACAGAACCACAGGCACATAGACACAGGCAACAGAGCATGCACAATGTCGGCACTAGGTGTATATCCACCTTTCGCAGCAATGCAGGCTGCTATTCTCCCATGGAGACGATCGTAGAGATGCTGGATGTAGTCCTGTGGAACGGCTTGCCATGCCATTTCCACCTGGCGCCTCAGTTGGACCAGCGTTCGTGCTGGACGTGCAGACCGCGTGAGACGACACTTCATCCAGTCCCAATCATGCTCAATGGGGGACAGATCCGGAGATCTTGCTGGCCAGGGTAGTTGACTTACACCTTCTAGAGCACATTGGGTGGCACGGGATACATGCGGATGTGCATTGTCCTGTTGGAACAGCAAGTTCCCTTGCCGGTCTAGGAATGGTAGAACGATGGGTTCGATGACGGTTTGGATGTACCGTGCACTATTCAGTGTCCCCTCGACGATCACCAGAGGTGTACGGCCAGTGTAGGAGATCGCTCCCCACACCATGATACCGGGTGTTGGCCTTGTCCTGATTGTGGCGCTCACCTGCACGGCGCCAAACACGCATACGACCATCATTGGCACCAAGGCAGAAGCGACTCTCATCGCTGAAGACGACACGTCTCCATTCGTCCCTCCATTCACGCCTGTCGCGACACCACTGGAGGCGGGCTCCACGATGTTGGGGCGTGAGCGGAAGACGGCCTAACGGTGTGCGGGACCGTAGCCCAGCTTCATGGAGACGGTTGCGAATGGTCCTCGCCGATACCCCACGAGCAACAGTGTCCCTAATTTGCTGGGAAGTGGCGGTGCGGTCCCCTACGGCACTGCGTAGGATCCTACGGTCTTGGCGTGCATCCGTGCGTCGCTACGGTCCGGTCCCAGGTCGACGGGCACGTGCACCTTCCGCCGACCACTGGCGACAATATCGATGTACTGTGGAGATCTCACGCCCCACGTGTTGAGCAATTCGGCGGTACGTCCACCCGGCCTCCTGCATGCCCCCTGTACGCCCTCGCTCAAAGTCCGTCAACTGCACATACGGTTCATGTCCACGCAGTCGCGGCATGCTACCAGTGTTAAAGGCTGCGATGGAGCTCCGTATGCCACGGCAAACTGGCTGACACTGACGGCGGCGGTGCACAAATGCTGCGCAGCTAGCGCCATTCGACGGCCAACACCGCGGTTTCTGATGTGTCCGCTGTGCCGTGCGTGTGACCATTGCTTGTACAGCCCTCTCGCAGTGTCCGGAGCAAGTATGGTGGGTCTGACACACCGGTGTCAATGTGTTCTTTTTTCCATTTCCAGGAGTGTATATAGGGTACTACGCGTTGACCTAGAATCACGAAATTTGGCAAGAAACAAGATCTCACGGTGTAAGTAAAGAAGAAAAAATGCGAAAACTGTTAATTGTAATTGTTTCACGACAAAAAGTTATTTTTTCCTGTTTGTTGTCTTTCTGTCTGTCTCTCCGCCTGTTAAGGCCCTCTTTTCTAAGTAACGGATACACATATCAAATTGGTATGTGTCTCACATACTGACATCTATGGTCCTTTGGCGCTGTAAGAAATTTAAGGTCTTAAGTCAATGCAATCAAAAGATACGGCCATATATGTCACATATGTTGATACTCTCAAACTCCTCATAAAAACCAATAGAGTTCTTTAGTGTTGACCTAGAATCATAAAATTAGACAGGAAGCAACGTTTCACAGTGGAAATTTTTGTAAAGTCTTCGTCTCTACTGCTGTAGAGGCCGAGTTGCCACTGCTGTTACGACAGGCCGAGTTTGTGAGCTCGGGAAACGGCATCTGACGCAGTACACTGCTAAGACAATTTCCCCTTGCCACTGTTACACAGCTGTACCCCAGAGTCAGGTAACAGCATACAAAAACGAAGGTTTTACAACAATCCCACAAATTAGTAACAATGTTACACAAATGAGGTGAGCTCTGGACGATGATCTACAACCAAGTGGGCGAGAAGTTCTCTACTATCTTTCAAGTAGGCTTCCGCCCGTTCCCGTCCGTCATTGGCGGATTGTACTCGGCCGGGAATTGGCCAAGGCGAATTCGATAACTACGTCCTCAGCGCGTCCCGTGGCGCTGGTAGATCTCGCGCAAGTGGCTAGTGTCTATGGCACTCACACTAGCTCGCATCTTTGCGCCTGTTGTGCTTTTGCCCTGGCTGTGTCTTGTTCGAACGACACAGCAGAAGTGAAGCGGGAAATATGACAATTATTAATTTGCAATTATGTCGTATAATTTTTTTTTCAGTTTCTGTCCGTCTGTTTGTGTGCCCGTCTGTTAAGACCGCTCTTCCTCAGGAACGGGTATAGCTGTAGGGGTTCAAATTAATAGGTACCAAGGTACATGGTCCTTTGGCTACATAAATAATTAAGCTCCTAACTCAGTGTAATCGAAAGATATGGCCATATGTGTCACATGTTTTGATATTCTCAGACGCACTAATCCACACCTATATATGGCCTGGTGTTCAAGCAGGAAAGCGCGCGACTGGAAACAGAGAGATCATGGGATGGGATATTTATCGGTCCACGGATGTTTCAGTCTTCGTTTTGACCTAGCCTTCACCTCTCAGTGATGTGAGGAGACGTCAGAAACGACACCTAGTCCGGATTCCACATTAATCTGTAGGTCCCCTTTGCCCAGTTGGATATCTGGGGTAGGTTAAGGACGCACAAGTCGCCGAAGTTCCATCTAATAGAAAGACTTGCACAATGCCGTTCAAACACACTAAAATATTATTATTATCTATACACATAATTTAAGTTTTTAAGAAACCTTTAGAGGGTGAGTGTTACCCTCATTTGTGCAGTTTC
The DNA here is from genome assembly GCF_023897955.1 of Schistocerca gregaria. Lineage (NCBI taxonomy): Eukaryota > Metazoa > Arthropoda > Insecta > Orthoptera > Acrididae > Schistocerca > Schistocerca gregaria. The sequence continues at coordinate 217,133,000 of NC_064921.1, forward strand.
CTTATAAACTGCTGTAGCTTCAAAGATGCATCAGACTGATAATGGAAATGGGCGTTTGGCGTCATTGGCCGGGAGGCCCCTTGCGGGACAGGTCCTACCGCCTTGGTGCAGGTCTTATTACATTCGACGCCACACTGGGTGACCCGCGCGCCGGATGGGGATGAAATGATGGTTGAGACAACACAACACCCACTCCCTGAGCGGAGAAAATCAGACTGATAAAAAGACGCTGACTGGCGGCTGGTAGCCCGAGTGTTCTCAGAATTTCTGCCGGTAGTGGCAGACAAGAATACGTCTCCCGACGGTAGTTATTTAAGATGTACATAGAGCAGTTCGGGTAACGTGACGTGAGACCAACATCGTTAGTAGGTCCCTGGAACATCTTCATCTACACTGTGAAACATAATTAAATGATCACTTTTTCATGAACGTTTTTTGAGAAGGTTTTCAGAAATTACTGCAACCAGTCACCTTTTATGTAGATGTATTTTATTTAACCATGACCGGTTTCGAGCTGCGTAGCAACTCATCATCAGATGGTATATACATTCAGTGCTTTTTTGTACCCATTGTGTGGGTGGTTGAGTATCTGTGGAGATAAATCTTTCTGCAGGTATATATATCTCTTTTAGGAGGTATTCTTGAAACCATTGTTGTTCTTGTTTTTCACAATTTCACAAGTTAAAACTTTCTCTAGATGTATATTACTTTTATGAGGCACTGTTGGAAACATATATCTTGTTTTTCGTAATCATCGCTGAACACACTTAGCCACAGATACGAATACAGGATTTACACATTATAAACAAGCCAAAGATTGCCACAGATACGAATACAGGATTTACACATTGTAAACAAGCCAAAGATTGCAATATTGCAATCTTTGGCTTGTTTATAATGTGTAAATCCTGTATTCGTATCTGTGGCTAAGTGTGTTCAGTGATGATTACGAAAAACAAGATATATGTTTCCAACAGTGCCTCATAAAAGTAATATACATCTAGAGAAAGTTTTAACTTGTGAAATTGTGAAAAACAAGAACAACAATGGTTTCAAGAATACCTCCTAAAAGAGATATATATACCTGCAGAAAGATTTATCTCCACAGATACTCAACCACCCACACAATGGGTAAAAAAAAGCACTGAATGTATATACCATCTGATGATGAGTTGCTAGGCAGCTCGAAACCGGTCATGGTTAAATAAAATACATCTACATAAAAGGTGACTGGTTGCAGTAATTTCTGAAAACCTTTTCACACCACAGTCGCAGTGTTCCACATCCACAATGGATAAAAGTCTCGTTTTTTGAGAAATTTGAAATTGGGCTCAAAGGTATGTTCAATCTTCCTGTGTAATGCTGCAAAGACGTGGCGCCCTGAAACGCCACCCTCCGACTCGGTGATGTTTCAGACAGCAAGACGCATGCGATAAGAGGGCCAGAGCTCAGATGTTCATGTGAGGTGTGAGGATGGTTAATATGTCACACTGGCGCCAAATTTCACCGAAATTCAGCCCAACACTAAAGTATACGTGTCACATGGTGGGAAGGTCGTCACACCCCCTCTTACCCAGACTACACCCAATTGTTTGACATGTCTGTGATGGAAGTCAGGACAATGACGCCTAACGTCGATACCACGCTCGCCGAGAAACCATTTCAGACGCACCTTATCTCAGAATCGACGCGAAAAGGCATCAGAAAATGGCATAAAGAGAGTCAGTCAAACCATCCCTTCCCCTGGGTATTGATTCCCAAACATTTTGCCCTCGAAAACGAACAGTGCAAAGTGCAGTGAGCAACAGAAGGACGTTCTTGACAAAGTTTGCCACTACCGACACACCCGTACCATTCAACGTCTCCCTACGGACACCACGGGCTAGAACACCATTGAATGTTATTTCGCCCCTTTTAGAGTGTAGCATGACCGCAATCGTTTCTCTGATACACAGGGTGGAACCTCCAGGGTTCATTCAAAACCATTGGACGAAATTTGTACTTCGAAGCAGAAAACTGTTCTTATACATTGGGGAAAATTACGTGATAGCAGAGTCGTGGAAACAGTGTGGTCATTTGTCTGAAAACTGGAAATTTGTGGTAAGGTCTTACGGGACCAAACTGCTGATGTCATCGGTCCCTAAGCTTACACACTACTTAATATAACTTAAACTAACTTACGCGAAGGACAATACGCACATCCATGCCCGAGGGAGGACTCGAACCTCCGACGGAGGGAGCCTCGCGGACCGTGACAAGGCGCCCAAGATCGCGTTGCTACCCCGCGCGGCGTCAGTTGTTTGCTGAGGACCCTAATGGTGTCATAGTGCCAGCAAAGAGTGCCATGCAACGCTTAGTTCAAAAAACATTCCTAAACGTGCCAGCACACCAGAAAATGTGACTGCAGTTCATCAGAAACTGACGCCTGTCGCATGAGATCTGCGTATCACATCGATCATGTGGATGAATACTCTACTAGGACCTGCAGATGCATCCGTAACGCGTGTCTGTTGTTCATGCATTAAAGCCAGCAAATGCGCCTCAGCGCTTCCAGTTTTGTGAATGGCTGTTCGCTGATGTAACAATGAATAGCTTGGACATAGATCTGTTTTTTTACGTCTAATGAAGTCTGGTTTCATCTGAGTGGTTCTGTCCACTTACGGAATCACAGGTTCTGGGCAGCGGAGTATCCGTCCGACTTCTACAAAACACCACTGCATAACAGAAGGTGCATGCCGCATTATTGGTCCCATCTTCTTTCATCAGACGCTTATTTTGGCGCGTTACATTGCCAACATTTTGAAACTATTTTTGGCAGCATTAATGGAGGAGGAAAAGACCTACCGTTACTTCCAACAGGATGGAGCGACTGTCCATACAGCCGGCCAAACCGTGGAACACATTTACAAGACCTTCACACGTGGCAGATATGTTACCGTAGCTCAGTCTGGTCACGGCCCTAGCTGGCCAACCAGGTCATCTGATCAGTCAGTGTATGATTACTTTAAGTGGGGAACCCTCAAGGGTAAGTTATACTGCAATAACCCTCATAGTCTTCAAGAGCAACAACAGAACATCTGGATGAGACTACAGCAATTTGAGGAGTCCAACTACGACCCGCCGTCAACAACTTGCTGACCAGGGCCCAGAAGTGCCAAGATATGAATGGTGGTCACTTTCAACATTTTCTGTATTTCCTTTCCTCTGCTCTGTTTCTTTGTAGCATGGAACTCTGTATTCTGGGCCACTTTTTATTTGTCCAACCCTGTATTATGCTCGCTACTGCATTCCGCACAAGATTGAAGGTTCTTCGACGTGCCTCATGTACATCGCAACGCAGAGGAGGGAGAGCGTTTCTCACCCGCCTGAACATTATATTAGGCAGCAGTCTCACCGACGCACTTAAGACACCCACGAGACGCCGGTGATCCGCGCACCTGTACACTCGAGTGAGACTACTCAGGAACAGAACTACACAAAGTGTTTCAGCTTCGTTAGGACTACTTGTGTAAAATTCCAAACTGCAATACTATCTCGTAGCGAGTTGTGGCGTTACGATCATTCAGGCTTCAATAACAGTCTTGCGAAAGATCAGCAGGAATGCTGGTCGTGAATGTAATAGTACGTGTCTGACATTCGTCGGATAAACGGTGGCGGAGCAGAGAGGCTACATCAAGTTTTGTGTAAAGTTTTGCGTTTGTGGGCAGGAATTCGTCGAATTTAATCAAAACACCGAGAGGCAGCTACCTGGTAGCCCTTCACGACAACAGCTCCAGCCCACATTGTGAATATCGTGCGCGACGTTTTGGCCAGCAAATGGATCACAGTCCTGGGTCACACGCCACATTCGTGGGATTTGGGCCCAGCCCACTTCTGATTGTACCGCAGATTCAAGTTGGCTATGAAATGACACCATTACGACGCAGTTAAGGATATCCAAGAAAATTATACGCCCGTCCTAAGTGAAGTGCAATTCCAAAACAGGACCACAGCGACTGTTTCAAAACACCTCAAAATCTCCGATCACATACCTTTAAAACAATTTCAGCTGTGTATTCATTCAGGGGGAGACCATTTTGAATAAATACAGTGGTTTTATGAATATAATCAATGACTTATAATTTTCATAGCTACAGTCTTATGGAACTATCTGTGTCCTTCCCTATGAGCCCTAATTTCTCGTATCGTATTTTCGTGGTCCTTACGCACAATGTATGTTGGCGGCAGTAGAATCGTTCGGCAGTCAGCTTCAGATGGCAGTTCTCTAAATTTTCTCAAACGTTTTTCTCGAAAAGCATGTCGTCCTCTCTCCAGGGATTCCCATTTGAGGTCTTCAGCATTCCCGTAACACTTGCGTGTTTTACGAACCTATCGGTAACAAATCTTAGCAGCCTGCCTACGAATTGCTTCGTCTTCCTTCAATCCGACCTGGTATGGATCCCAAGCACTCGTGCAGTACTCAAGAACAGGTCGCACCAACGTCCTACATGCGTCTGATTTACAGGTGAAACACTCTTCCCTAACATTCTTCCGGTAAACCAAAATCAACCATTCGCCTTCCTACCATCGTTCCCACATGCTCCTTCCTCCTCATATTGCTCTACAACGGTACGTCCAGATATTTAAACAGCTTGACTGTGTCATGCAGGACAGTGGCAATACTGCAACCGAACATTGCAGGTTTCATCTTCCAACTGATCCCCACTAACATAAATTTTTCCACATTTAGGGCTAACTGCCATTTATCACACCGACTGGAAATTTTGTATAATTCGTCTTGTATCTTCCTACAGTCACTCAATTTCGACACCTTATCGTAAACCATGGCATACTCAGCAAACAACCGCAGATTGCTGCCCACCCTATCCGCCAAATCATTTATGTGTATAGAGAACTACAGCAGCCCTATCACACTTCCCTGGGGCACTCCTGACGATACCCTTGTCTCTGGTGAACACTCGCCGTCGAAGACAACGTACTGGTTTCTATTATTTAATAAGTCTTCGAGCCACTCACATATCTGTGAACTTATTACATAAGCTCGTACGTTCGTTAAGAGCCTGCAATGGGGCACAGCGTCAAATGCTTTCCGGAAATCTAGAAATATGGATTCTGCCTGCTGACCTTCGTCCTTAGTTCTCAGTATATCACGTAAGTAAAGGGCAAGCGAGTTTTTTTTTTAAAACCATGCTGATTCGTATAGACGTAATTTTGGGTTGTTGGGTTGTTTTTGGGGGAGAAGACCAGACAGCGAAGTTGGTTGGCAATGAGCACTATAGGACTTAACATCTGAGGTCATCAGTCCCCTAGAACTTAGAACTACTTAAACCTAACTAACCTAAGGACATCACACACATCCATGCCCGAGGCAGGATTCGAACCTGCGATCTTAGCGGTCGCGCGGTTCCAGACTGAAGCGCCTAAACCACTCGGTCACACCGGCCGGCGACAGCGAGGTCATCGGTCTCATCGGATTAGGGAAGGACGGGTAAGGAAGTCAGCCGTGCCTTTCCAAAGGAACCATCGCAGCATTTGCCTGGAGCGATTTAGGAAAATCACGGAAAACCTAAATCAGGATGACCGGACGAGGGATTGAACCGTCGTCCTCCGGAATGCGAGTCCAGTGTGCTAACCACTGCGTCACCTCACTCGGTGGACGTAATCTTCTCAGACTCAGTAAAGTTTATTATACCTGAACTGAGAATATATTCAAGGACTCTGCAGCAAATAAAAGTTAAGGATATTGGTCTGTAACTTTGCGAGTCCGTTCTCTTACCCTACTTATTGAATTACCTGCGCTTTTTTGCAGTCGCTGGGACCTTGTGCTGGGCGAAAGATTCACTTTAAAAGCGAGCTAAGTAAGGGGTCAATACAGTAGAGTGCTATTTGTAATATATAACTGGGACGTATATATGCAGATGGTGGTAGTTTCGGTACACAAGGTATAAACGGGTAGTGCATTGGCGGAGGAGTCATCTGGACTCAAGTTTTTCATATGAAAAGGTGTCCGATGCGCTTATGGACGCACGATGAGAATTAACACACTTTGAATGCCGAATGGTAGTTGGATCTAGACGCATGGGACATTCCATTTCGGAAATCGTTAGGAAGTTTAATCCGAGATCCACAGTATCAAGAGCGTGCTGAGAATACCAAATTTCAGGCATTACCTCTCCCCATGGGCAACGTAGTGGCGAATGGCCTTCACTTAGCTACCGAGAGCAATGGCGTTTCCGTAGAGTTGTCAGTAGTAAGAAACAAGCAACACTTCTTGAAGTAACCTCAGAAATTGATGTGGGACGTACTACAAGCAAATCCTTTAGGACAATGCTGAGGAATTTTGCGTGTAGCGGCTATGACAACAGACGACCGACGGGATTGCCTTTGCTAACAGCACGACATCGGCTGCAGGTGCCTATCCAGGGCTCGTGACCATATCGGTTGAATCCTAGACCTGGAAAACCGTGGCCTGGTCAGATGAGCCCCGCTTTCAGTAAGTAAGAGCTGTCAGTAAGGGTTCGAGTGTGGCGCAGACCTCAGGAGGTAATGGACCCAAGTTGTCAACAAGGCAGTGTGCAAGCTGGTGGTGGTTCCATAATGGTGAGGACTGCGATTACATGGAATGATCTGGCTCCTCTATTCCAACTGAACCCATCATTAACTGGAAATGTTTGTGTTCGGCCACTTGGGGACAATTTGCGGTCATTCATGGACTTCATCTTCCCAAAACACAATGGAATTTTTATGGATTACAATGCGCCATGTCACTGGGCCACAGTTGTTCGCTATTGGTCTCAAGAACATTCTGGATAACTCAAGTGAGTGTTTTGGCCACCCAGATCGCCCGACATGAATCCCATCGAACATTTATGAGGAACAATCCTGCACAGGCAACACTTCCGCAACTATGAATGGCTGTAGAGAAGCATGGGTTAGTACTACTGCAGGGGACTTTTAACGACTGGCTGGTGGCAGCTGTCTGCGTGGAAATACAGATCAGTGTGTGTTGTCTTTCGATACACCCCATGACCTAGGGTGCCGTCAGCCCTTCTCCTGACCAAGACGTCAAGGAAAGGTAATTTACCCTCCGTTTGTCTCCATAGTGAATTTGATGTTGGGGTGTATGGAGTTTAGATGTGTAAGGAAGTCAAGGAGTTTATCCATACCGTGTGGCCAGATGACGAACGTGTCGTCCACGTAACGGAAAAAGCAAGTAGGTTTCCATTCGGATGACGACAGGGCTTCCTCCTCGAAGTTCTCCATGTACAAATTCGCTACCACCGGTGAGAGTGGGCTACCCATGGCGACTCCCTCCGTTTGTTCGTAGTATTCTCCATTAAAAAGAAAATACGTGGAAGTCAAGACATGCCTAAAAAGTTCAGTGGTTTTCTCGTCAAACCTCTGACCAATCAACTCTAGCGACTCTCGCAGGGGTACCCTCGTAAACAAGGAAACGACGTCAAAACTCACCATGATATCTGACTCATCCAACCTGAAGCTATCAAGGCGTTTAACAAAATGCACGGAATTGCGGATGTGATGAGGGCATTTACCCACATAAGGACTTAATATTCCCGTCAGGTATTTGGCCAACAAATATGTAGGTGCCCTGATGTTGGTGACAATGGGGCGTAATGGTACCCCCTCTTTGTGAACCTTCGGGAGTCCATATAGTCTAGGCGGTACCGGACCTTGGGGTAACAATTTCTTAGCGTCACACTCCGGTAAATCTGCGTCCTTGAGAAGAACCCTCGTCTTGTTCTCCACCTTCTTTGTAGGGTCAACGCTGATCTTCCGGTAGGAATCGTCATTTAGCAGGCTCTGCATCTTATCAGTGTAGTCCTTATGGGAGACAACAACTGTAGCATTGCCTTTGTCAGCCGGTAAGACAACAATTTCAGAGCGTTCCCTCAGATCACGAATGGCCGCCCTCTCTTTACTGCTGATATTTGACTTCATCGGCTTGGATTTCGTCAACGCACGACAAGTTTCACGACGTATTTCCTCGGCTGATTCTGGCGGAGCGGAGGGTATTTAAATCGGCCGCCGCCGCGACCGAACCCAGTTCCCCCTGAGCAGCCATAGCGTACGGATCTCCGTGCCGGCACGTTCACAGGAGCTCAGTCCGTCAGTTCACCCGATGATGGCGACATGTTTGATCACCGAAATATTGTGCCAGTTGGACACTATAGACCGGCAGTACACCCGTGGATATTTTGATTATCAAATACGCCGGGAGAAACTCAAGAATCACATTATACAGATTGTTACCATATACTGATCATGAATTTACGGATTTCACGCCCTGTGTCTGCTGGCACTGACCTGAGGTAAGAGATTTCTTATCATTGCATGAGTCTAGTGGCGCTCGACGGGAAGACTTTTCGCGTTATTGCTTGCGATTGATAAGCGGAAAGGAAATGATATATACATCAACTAGACGCACCACTGCTCACAGAACCAGAGCTGGATGTGGAGCAGGCACTCCTCAGATAACGCTATGGATATATTCGCATCTTGCATAATAAAATTACACTGAAGTGCCAAAGAAGCTGGTAGAGGCATGCGTATTCGGATACAGAGATATGTAAACAGGAAGAATACGGCGCAACCGTCGGCAACGCCTATATGAGACAACAACATCTGGCACAGTTGTTAGATCGATTACTGCTGCTACAGTAGCAGGTTATCAAGATTTTAATAAGTTTGAACGTGATGTTATAGCCGGAACAAGAGCGATGGGACACAACATCTCCGAGGTGGCGATGAAGTGGGGATTTTCCCATATGACCATTTCACAAGTGTACCGCGAATATCAGGAATCCGGTAAAACATCAGATCGACATCAGTGCGGCCAGAAAAAGATCCTGCAAGAAAAGGACGAACGACGAATGAAGAGAATCGTTCAACGTGACGGAAGTGCAGCCCTTCCTCAAATTGCTGCAGATTTCAATGCTGGGGCATCAACAAGTGTTAGCGTGCGAATCATTCAACGGAACATCATCGATATGGGCTTTCGGAGCTGAAGGCCCACTCGTGTATCCTTGAAGCCTGCACGACACAAAGTTTCACCCTTCGCCTGGGCCCATTAACACCGACACTGTTCTATTAATGACTGGAAACATGTTGTGTGGTCGGACGAGAATCGTTTCAAATTGTATCGAGCGGATAGAGGGGGGTTGTTTTGGGGAAGGAGACCAGACAGCGAGGTTATCGGTCTCATCGGATTAGGGAAGGACGGGGAAGGAAGTCGGCCGTGCCCTTTGAGAGGAACCATCCCGGCATTTGCCTGGAGCGATTTAGGGAAATCACGGAAAACCTAAATCAGGATGGCCGGAGGTGGGATTGAACCGTCGTCCTCCCGAATGCGAGTCCAGTGTCTAACCACTGCGCCACCTCGCTCGGTGAGTGGATGGAGGTGTACAGGTATGGAGACAGCCTCATGAATTCATGGTCCTGCATGTCAGCAGGGGGTTGGCTCTGTGTTGGTGTGGAGCGTGTGCAGTTGGAGTGGTACCGGACCCCTGACGCAGACGACTCTGACAGGTGACACGTACGCAAGCATCCTGTCTCATCACCTGCATCCATTCATGTCATTGTGCATTACGATGGACTTGGGCAATTCCAGCGATAAATGCAAGCTAAGTTAGGAGCCAACGCAGTAGAGTACTCTCTGTAGAACCGATTTGGAATCCCATCATGACCTGGCGATTTATTTATTTTCAGCCCATTTAGCTGCTTCTAACAACCCCAGGGATGTCTATCACCATGTCCTTCAAACGAGAATCTGTACGAGACTTTTAAAATCGGAAGATTCTTTTTGATACACCCTGCATTGAGGGATATGCACCATATGATCCGGCGGCAAACCCGAGTAATGTACTTGCATGAATGAGACAGTTGCAGGCTTTCGTAAAACATCGAATACGATGAATGATATCGAGTTCGTTGTTGCAGCCGAGATGTAATGCCGCTCTCACCTGTTGCGCAGGGTGTTCTGGAGGGTGGTGCTGGTGCTGGCGCTGCTGGCGGTCGTCCTGTGGGCCGAGCTGATGCTGATCGAGCTGTCCCACTCACGGGCGCAGCCCATGATGCTGCCGCCACTCTACACATCCGACTCGGGTGGCGCCCCCCAGCGGCCAGTCAGTGGGGACACCAACATCTTCTTCATAGAGCCCACGTGCATCTTCGAGGTGCGTCGCCTCCGATGTCCGTAGGCAAGCTAATTTGCGTTGATTTTTCCATGTTTCCCAACACTGCAGAATAGTTCATGAACATCAGCCAATGGATGTTTCCCTATTACAAATATATAAAAGATTACATATTTACAGGGTGGTCCATTGATCGTGACCGGGCCAAATATCTCACGAAATAAGCGTCAAACGAAAAACTACAAAGAACGAAACTCGTCTAGCTTGAAGGGGGAAACCAGATGGTGCTATGGTTGGCCCACTAGATGGGGTTGCCATTGATCAAACACGTATCAATTGCGTTTTTATTACATATTCGTGTAGTGCGTAAAGAAATATGAATGTTTCAGTTGGACTACTTTTTTCGCTTTGTGATAGGTGGCGAGTAGTTCGCCTTCAGTAATGTTCGCACATGCATTGACAATGCGCTGACGCATGTTGTCAGGCGTTGTCGATGGATGACGACAGCAAATATCCTTCAACTTTCCCCACAGAAAGAAAATGGCTCTGAGCTCTATGGGACTCAACTTCTAAGGAAATTGCCGGCCGCGGTGGTCTCGCGGTTCTAGGCGCGCAGTCCGGAACCGTGCGACTGCTACGGTCGCAGGTTCGAATCCTGCCTCGGGCATGGATGTGTGTGATGTCCTTACGTTAGTTAGGTTTAAGTAGTTCTAAATTCTAGGGGACTGATGACCACAGCAGTTGAGTCCCATAGTGCTCAGAGCCATTTGAACCATGTTTCTAAGGTCATTAGTCCCATAGAACTTAGAACTAGTTAAACCTAACTAACCTAAGGACATCACACACATCCATGCCCGAGGCAGGATTCGAACCTGATACCGTAGCGGTCTCGCGGTTCCAGACTGCAGCGCCTAGAACAGCACGGCCACTTTGGCCGGCCCCACAGAAAGGAATCCGGGTACGTCAGATCCGGTGAGCGTGAGGCTCATGGTATGGTGCTTCGACGACCAATCCACCTGTCATGAAATATGCTATTCAATGCCACTTCAACCGCACGCGAGCTGTGTGCCGGACATCCATCATGTTGGAAGTATATCGCCATTCTGTCATGCAGTGAAATATCTTGTAGTAACATCGGTAGATCATTACGTAGGAAATGAGCGTACATTGCACCATTTAGATTGCCATCGATAAAATGGGGGCCAATTATCCTTCCTCTCCTAATGCCAGCCGGCCTCGGTGGCCGTGCGGTTCTAGGCGTTACAGCCCGGAACCGCGAGACTGCTACGCTCGCAGGTCCGAATCCTGCCTCGGGCATGGATGTGTATGATGTCCTTAGGTTAGTTAGGTTTAAGTAGTTCTAAGTTCTAGGGGACTGATGACCTCAGCAGTTAAGTCCCATAGTGCTCAGAGCCATTTGAACCATTACTCATAATGCTGCACCATACATTAACCAGCCAAGATCGTTGATGTTCCACTTGTCGCAGCCATCGTGGCTTTTCCGTAGCCCAATAGCGCATATTATGCCGGTTTACGTTACAGCTATTGGTGAATGACGCTTCGTCGCTAAATAGGACGCGTGCAAAATATCTGTCATCGTCCCGTAATTTCTCTTGTGCCCAGTGGCAGAACTGTACACGACGTTCAAAGTCGTCGCCATGCAATTACTGGTGCATAGAAACATGGTACGGGTGCGATCGATGTTGATGTAGCATTCTCAACACCGACGTTTTTGAGACTCCCGATTCCGCGCAGTTTGTCTGCTACTGATGTGTGAATTAGCCGCGACAGCAGCTAAAACACCTACTGGGGAATCATCATTTGTTGAAGGTCGTGGTTGACGATTCACATGTGGCTGAACACTTCCTGTTTCCTTAAATAACGTAACTCTCCGGCGAACGATCCGGACACTTGCATGATGTCGTCCAGGATACCGAGCAGCATACATAGCACACGCCCGTTGGGCATTTTGATAACAATAGCCATACATCAACACGATATCGACGTTTTCTGCAGTTGGTAAACGGTCTATTTTAACACGGGTAATGTATCAAGATGCAAATACCGTCCGCACTGCGGAATGTTACGTGATTCCACGTACATGAACGTTTGTGACTATTACAGCGTCATCTATCACAAAGCGAAAAAAGTGGTCCAACTAAAGCATTAATATTACGTTACGTGCTACACGAATATGTAACAAAAATGGAGATTCCTATTTAAAAAAAAAACGCAGTTGATATCCGTTTCACCTATGGCAGCGCCATTTAGCGGGCCAACCATAGCGGCATCTGGTTTCCCCCTTCAAGCTAGACAAGTTTCGTTCTTTATAGTTTTTTCGTTTGACGCTTATTTCGTGAGATATTTGGCCCTATCACTATCAATGGACCACCCTGTATATACAAACACACACACATTCAAATTTCAAAGCAATTAGTCAAAAATTTTCAGTGGTGGTGGTGGTTAGTGTTTAACGTCCCGTCGACAACGAGGTCATTAGAGACGGAGCGCAAGCTCGGGTTAGGGAAGGAAATTGGCCGTGCCCTTTCAAAGGAACCATCCCGGCATTTGCCTGAAACGATTTAGGGAAATCACGGAAAACCTAAATCAAGATGGCCGGAGACGGGATTGAACCGTCGTCCTCCCGAATGCGAGTCCAGTGTGCTAACCACTGCGCCACCTCGCTCGGTAATTTTCAGAGATTTGCGCTTAGGGACATTTACAGTTTCTATATATGTACAAACGTATATGTCCGTTTCTTCAGAATCTCAAATCTCCGAAAATTCTTTATGGATTGCTTTGAAATTTTGATGCAACATTGCATTCGAACATGCAAATGTTATATGTACCTACTGGAACGACATCTGGTATAAATGTAATATATATGTAATAAAATGGGAAATGTTATAAAATGTAAATGTTGATTTGTTCAAAATCGTTAGTCTCCAAATGTTCTTGATTGATTGCTTTGACATTCTGGCACAATGTTGAATTCTAATATGGACGTGTTTCTAGGTACCTAGCTCTTAAAGGTATGTTTATTTTTAATACATATACTTTATAAATATATGTGTGTAGTACGTAAAAGGAAAAATTGTTACCGAACATCTCAAAATGCACCTATCCAATTTACTTCAAATTTTGTAATAATAAACGTTTAGACACATATAGATTATCCACTTTGTAATATATAAATTTGTATACAGTGTGGCCAGAAAATGTCTGAAACGCTTGTAGGGATGTTGCAGGGCAGGTTGTACTGAGATAAGAATGTTACAGAAAAAATTCGGTACGTTGCGCCGATTCCGAGTTATTTAGCACTGAAGTTACCCAACCAGTTTCAGCTAACGAGACAAAGCACTCGCTGGGCAACACCGCCTCTGACAGGCCGCTCGAATGTGAGCCCGCGACGCCCAGATTGGCTAAATTCTATGCTAAATAACTCGGGAACGGAGTAACGTATCGAATTTCTTTCTTAACATTTATGTCTCAGTACAACCTGCCCTGTAACATCCCTACAAGCATTTCACACATTTTCTGACCACCCTGTATAAAATATACACCAGCAAAGTGGTGTGGCCGAATAGGCAGTTGTGTTTACAGCTCATTGGCTTATTATTAGAATACTACTACGAAATCTGAAATTACAATAACAATAAACAAGGCACAATTTCAGAGAGAAGGAGGGAAAAGAAGATGCACTGTGGTGTGGAAGGAAAGGAAATCGGCAACGGAAAGAGAAGTAAGAGATGCACAGAGAGAGAGCGCAGGATTAAATGGAGAGAGAGAGAGAGAGAGAGAGAGAGAGAGAGAGAGAGAGAGGAGAGAGAGAGAGAGAGAGAGAGAGAGTGAATGGAGGAGAAGATGGACAGAGAGATGATGAGAAGGTGATGGGCGGAGAGAGGGTGGGAGGTGATGGACAGACAGAGGGGGAAGGAGCACGAGATGGACAAAGGAAGGAGTAGGGGGAGATGGACAGACACAGGGGAGAGAAGGAGATTAGGATGTATATCTAATACCCACACATATTAGAAACGTGTGCTTTAGCTTTTCTCTTTTTTCTGTTTGAGCATACCGAGCGACACCAAAGCGTGGCCAGGTTCAGCTAATGTATAAAAAATAAAAATGTAAATATTCGTTTCTACAAAATCGCGTATCTCCGAAAGTTCTTCACTGATTGCTTTGAAGTTTTGACACAACGTTGCATTCGAATATTATTGTGTTTCTGTATACATATTGGAGCGCCGTGTGATATATAAATACGCGTATATTGTATATAAAGAGGATACGTCGTTAACAAAAATCTCAGTTTCGTTTATTCAAAATATTAAATCTTCGCAAGTTCTTCACCGATTCCTTCGAAATTTTGACACAACGTCGCATTCGGATATGCACGTGTTTCATATTCCAACTGGAGCGCCATATGGTATATAACTATATCTATTAGAGATATAATAAGTAATAATGTTATATATGTATATATAAATATAATATGGCGTTCTTGTAGGTATAAAGAAACATGTGTGTAATTCAGTACAACGCTGAGTGAAAATTTAAGAGAGATCGGTGAAGAGCTTTCGTAGAATTAAGATTTTGAACTAACGAACATGTGATTGTTCCCAACAATTTATCCCCTTTATGTATTATATACATATTTATATACAATATGGCACTCCAGTAGGCGTATAAAAACATGTGCGTAGTCGGATGCATTGTTATCTCAAAATTTCGAAGCAATTGCTGAAGAACTTTTTGAAACTTAAGATTTTGAACAAACAAACATTTACACCCACATAAACAAAAATGTAAGTGTTCATGTGTGGAAAATCTTAAACCTCCGAAAATTTTCTACCGATTGCTTCGAAATTTGGACTCGACGTTACGTTCTAATACATGCGGATTTTTACATACCCGTATTTCAAAATATATCTGATATATAAGTAAATATGTAGTGTATCTACATCTGCATCTACATGGATAATTTGCAAATCGCACGTAAGTGCGTGGCAGAGGGTTCCAATGTCGTAATAGCGCGCGGAAAGATCGAGCAACTATATCTTTCCGTGAGAGCTCTGATTTCCCTTATTTTATCGTGGTGATAATTTCTCCCTATGTAGATCGGTGTCAAAAAAATATTTTCGCATTCGGAGGCAAAAGTTTGTGACTGGAATTCCGTGAGAAGATTCCGTTGCAATAAGAACGCCTTTCTTTTAATGATGTCCAGCCCAAATCCAGTATCATTTCCGTGACACTCTCTCCCATATTTCGCGATATTACAAAACGTGCTGCCCTTCTTTGAACTTTTTCGATGTACTCCGTCAGCCCTATCTGGTAAGGATCCCACACCGCGCAGCAGTATTCTAAAAGAGGACGGACAAACGTTATGTAGGCAGTCTCCTTCGTAGATCTGTTACATTTTCTAAGTGTCCTGCCAATAAAACGCAGTCTTTGGTTAGCCTTTCCCACATTTTCTATGTGTTCCTTCCAATTTAGCCGGCCGCGGTGGTCTCGCGGTTCTAGGCGTGCAGTCCGGAACCGTGCGACTGCTACGGTCGCGGGTTCGAATCCTGCCTCGGGCATGGATGTGTGTGATGTCCTTAGGTTAGTTAGGTTTAAGTAGTTCTAAGTTCTAGGGGACTGATGACCACAGCAGTTGAGTCCCATAGTGCTCAGAGCCATTTTTGAACCTTCCAAGTTAAGTTGTTCATAATTGTGATAGCTAGGTATTTAATTGAACTTACGGCTTTTAGATTAGACTGATTTATCGTGTAACCGAAGTATAACGAATTCCTTTTTAGCCCTCATGCGGATGCCCTCACAATTTTCGTTATTTAGGGCCATCTGCCAATTTTTCCACCATTCAGATATCTTTTCTAAATTTTTTTGAAATTTCTTTTGATCTTCTGTTGACTTTATCAGTTGATAAACGACAGCGTCATCTCCAAGCAACCTAAGACGGCTGCTCAGATTGTCTCGCAAATTGTTTATATAGATAAGGAAGAGCAGAGGACCTATAACACTTCCTTGGCGAATGCCAGAAAACACTTCTGTTTTACTCGATGACTTTCCGTCAATTCCGACGAACTGTGACCTCTCTGACAGGAAATAAGATGATATTTCACAAGCACGCAATTTCACTACAAGCCGCTTGTGTGATACAGTGTCAAACGCCTTCCAGAAATCCAGATATAAGTAATCGATCTGAAATCACTTCTCAATAGCACTCAAGACTTCATGTGAATTAAGAGCTAGTTGTGTTTCACAAGAACGATGTTTTCTAAACCCATGTTGACTGTGTGTCAATAGACCGTTTTCTTTGAGGTAATTCGTAATGTTTAAACACAATTTCTGTTCTAAAATCCTGCTGCATATCGACGTTAACGATATGGGCCTTTAATTTAGAGGATTATTGCTATTACCTTTCTTGAATATTGGAGTGACCTGTGCAACTTTCCAGTTTTTGGGTACGGGTCTTTCATCGGGTGAACGGTTATATATGATTGTTAAGCGTGGAGCTACTGCATCAGCATACTCCGAAAGGAACCTAATTGGTTTACAGTATGGACCAGAAGACTTGCTTTTATTAAGTGATTTGAGTTGTTACACAACTCCGACGATATTTACTTCTACGTTACACATGTTGGCAGCTGTTCTCGATTCGAATTCTGGAATATTTATTTCATCTTCTTTTGTGAAGGCGTTTCGGAAGGCTGTGTTTAGTAACTCTGCTTTGGCAGCACTGTCTTTGATAGTATCTCCATTGCTATCGCGCAGAGAAGGCATTGATTGTTTCTTGCCGCTAACATACTTCACATACGACCAGAATATCTTTGGATTTTCTGCCAGGTTTCGAGACAAAGACTCGTTGTGGAACGTGTTATAAGCATCTCGCATTGAACTCCGCGCTAAATTTCGAGCTTCTGTGAATGACGGCTAAACTTGGGGATTTTGCTTGTGTTTAAATTTAGCATGTGTGTTTCGTTGTTTCTGCAACAGCGTTCCAACCCGTTTTGTGTACCAAGGAGGTTAATTTATTAGGTATAAATCTCTCAATTGCTGCAGATACTATTTCTTTGAATTGAAGCCTCATCTGGTCTACATTTATATTATTAATTTGGAATGAGTGGAGATTGTCTCTCAGGAAGGCGTCAAGTGAATTTTTATCTGCTTTTTTGAATAGGTATATTTTTGGCTTATTTTTCGAGGATTTGGGGATTACAGTATACAATCTCGCTACGACAACCCTGTGTTCACTATTCCCTGTATCGTCTTTGATGCTCCTTATTAACTTAGGATTGTTTGTTATTAAGAGGTCAAGTGTGTTTTCAGAACCATTTACTATTCGCGTGGGCTCGTGAACTAACTGCTCGAAACAATTTTCTGAGAATGCGTTTAGCACAATTTAGGGAAATATTTTATGCGTATCTCCGGAATTAAACATATGTTTTCGCCAACATATGGAGGGTAAATTAAAGTCACCACCAGCTATGTTGTTGTTGTTATGGTCTTCAGTCCTGAGACAGGTTTGATGCAGCTCTCCATGCTACTCTATCCTGTGCAAGCTTCTTCATCTCCCGGAACCCACTGCAACCCACATCCTTCTGAATCTGCTTAGTCATCTCTTGGTCTCCATCTACGATTTTTACCCTCTACGTTGCCCTCCAATACTAAATGGGTGATCCCTTGATGCCTCAGAACATGTCCTACCAACCGATCCCTTCTTCTTGTCAAGTTGTGCCACAAACTTCTCTTCTCCCCAATCCTATTCACTACTTCCTCATTAGTTATGTGATCTACCCATCTAATATTCAACATTCTTCTGTAGCACCACATTTCGAAAGGTTCTATTCTCTTCTTGTCCAAACTATTTATCGTCCATGTTTCACTTCCATACATTATAATCATATGAAAACTCAGGTTTTCTTTGAACCTTTCAGTAACTGTATCATCTGAATTGGGATGTCGGTAAAAGGATCCAATTATTATTTTATTCTGGTTGCCAACAATGACCTCTGCCCATACTAACTCACAAGAAGTACCTACATGAATTTCGCCACAAGTTAAACTACTTCTAACGCACACACACACGTCACCGCCAACTGTGTTTAGCCTATCCTTTCGGAACACCGTTAGGTTCTTCGCAAAAATTTCGGCTGAGCTTATATCGGGCTTTAGCCAGCTTTCAGTGCCTATAACGATTTGAGCATCAGTGCTTTCTATTAGCTCTTGGAGCTCTGGTACTTTCCCAACACAGCTATGACAATTTACAACTGTTATACCAATGGTTCCTGTATCTACCCTCTTCCTGTGTTCGGCCTGCACCCTTTGTGACTGAAGCCCTTGTGTTTTAGCGACACCCTCTAACCAAAAAAACCGCCCAGTCCACGCCTCACAGTCCCTGCTACCCGTGTTGCCGCCTCCTGCGTATAGTGGACACCTCACCTATTCAGCGGAATACGAAACCCAACTACCCTTTGGCTCAAATCGAGGAATCTGCAGCCTACATGGTCACAGAACTGTCTGAGCCTCTGGTTCAGACCCTCCACTCGGCTCTGTACCAGAGGTCCGCAATCGGTCCTGTCGACTATGCTGCAAATGGTCAGCTTTGCTTTCATCTTGCAAGCAAGTCTGGCATCCTTTACCTCTTTTGTTCGCCGCCCTTAGCCAGTGGATATCTTCTGATCCAAAGTGACACACATCATTGGTACCGACGTGAGCAACCACCTGCAGATGGCTGCACCCTGTGCTCTTCATGGCATCTGGGAGGACCCTTTCTACATGTGGAATGTCTCCACCAGGTATGCACACGAAGTTCACGTTGGTTTTCTTTCCCTTCTTGTCAACCAAGTCCCTAAGGAGCCCCACAGCGCGCCTAACGTTTGAGCTCCCAACTACCAATAATCCCACCCTCTGTGATTGCTCGAATGTTGCAGTGTGAGTGGTTTCCTCTGAAACAGGACAGGCGACAGTATCTGGCTCAGCAACAGTGTCAGCCACAGACAGCACCTGGAACCTTTTTGTCAGACAATCGAGGGAGGCCTTACGTGCCTGAGCCTGGGAAGTCTTTCACAACCTACTTCGCCTCAGGGCGACCTCCCACTCGACCCCAGGTGAGAGGTCAACCTCAGTGCGAGCAGCAACTGGGCTGGCCACCGGTGAGGACCGATCAGAGGACTCGGACGTGCTGGACGGCCGTTGGATCCCCACGGCTTGCCCGCAACAGTGGTGCCCATCTACTGTAGCCTAAGGCTGTGTAACCGAAGCCATCACAGCCTGAAGCTGAGGGCGAAGTGGCACACAACAATCGCAGTCCCTGTCCATACCAAAGACCGTGGAAAACTAATCTATGCAGCTAACGGAGTATCGACACGTGCTGCGCAACTCTAGTGTAGACCCTGACGAAAACGCAGGAACTGTATCCAATAATATGCAGATATTAAAAAACCTAACTACCGAAGCACTCGCGTGAAACTAAATAATTCGCCCCGGATTACGAACTTGTAATATGTTACAAAATCGGTTTACTTTCCGACGCAAACGAAAACGCGAGAACTGTGGCTATCAGATATTAAATTTACACGCATAAACTCAAGGAACTACACTATTAAAGCACACAGATGATATAATAAAATTCGCTCCTGGTTAGGAACTCGTAAATGTCACAAAATCGGTTACTTCCCTGTTGCTGCGTATATCTCGGTCGGCTACAGCTGCCTGACACCTTGTTACCAAAAATCTCTCGAAAAGGTCTTGCCTTGTTTACTTCAGGTTTTTACACAACACACTAATGAACATTCGGATGTACATACAGTATATATATTATATAAAGTATGTATATAAAGTATGTATTTAACATGTACAGGAGAAAACGTTGTTGCCAAAAACCTCAGTAAGTACTCGAACGACTTATTTCAATTTTTTACTAGTGATTGTAATAAACGTTCGGACGCAATTCGCTGCACAGGATGTCACCGTAAGAGCGTGAAAAAATTTAGCAGCACATAGAGATTGCTCCACTCACCAGTTTTAGATAGGTACTTGGGGTCGGAGAAGCCAGCTTAAGGAGATAATAGGAATAAAATCACATTACTGTGTACTTTTCTTTTTACTTCATTAGTTAACTGTAAAGACCATCATAGACACAATGAACGTACCATTTGTACTGTATCTTACAAAATGTTCTGAAACTGACGACCATCCACCTCAATGTAAGCATGACGTGGGCGAACAAGATTCTGACGCACCCTGACAAATATCCCTGGTGTGTTTCAAGTCACATCACAGGCAGCTACAATTCTGGCAACTAATTTCAACTTCGAATCCACTGGGCTCTCATACACAAGTGACTTTAGATATTGCCATGGGAAATCATAAGGGGGATTCAGGTCATGTGACCTCTCAGGCCATGGAATGGGACCTCCCCTTCCAATCCAGCGACCAGGAAATACTGTACCGGTACTGCTCCATTCTACTGTACTGTGCATCTCTGAATAGCACTGAATAATGAATGGGTTTGTCGTTGACTCATAGCGTGTTCTATCATGGGACAATGTAAATACGATACAACAGAGTCACCTCATGGACGAGTAAGGTAAACAAAACCTGCATCATGACTTCCAGGTAATAAGGCTCGTTCTCCCTGTTTCCTTGTGGAAAATAAAGAATGTACATGTAAATAAACAGCACAGTACGTGTAATGTTGGTTGTAAATAAGCTGGAAAACAGTAATGCTAGACAAAGCGATAGACAAGTTCACTTCCATATCTCCTTAAGCTGACTTCTCCGATCTCAGATTCCCTATCCCAAAATTGTTCAGTGGAGTATTCTCTATGTCCTGTAGCATTTTTGCACCGTCTTACGGAAGCACCCTGTATATATTATTTGCAAAAAGTAGAGCTTCAGTACGGTTATCTTCCAGGGGGTGGTTTTGAAATTTAGATCTATTAAAACCCTCTATTAGGGAGAGAGCACCTCATAAAAAGTATAATGCACCAAGACCAAAGTCACCAAAAAATATAAAAAAACTGAGGTAAAACCAATAAAATGAACGAATAGAAAATTCCACAGATCACATCTGATGTCAAACCTGCGCACTATGCAAGACGCTTATAGACTTCAAATAAATAGCTGCTAAAATAACAGCACTGAAGCAACCGTGACAATTTTGTTCAACAGGAGCGAAAGTTTCAGTTACGAGCTGTTTGCACACCAAGTATCGATGTCCCACTAACTAATATTTACGTTTTACAACAGTTGAAATGTGTTGTTCGGTATCGAGATTAACGTTTGACTCAGGGTTTATTTTTACATCGTGGTTTTTATCTGATATGTTCGAGACTGGTGGTCACCACAAAAATTTCGAGGATGGTAGTCACTTTTTCTCTGATATGACTAGTAGGAATTAAAACAGTACGTTGTTGAAGCAATCAATGTTTTCTACGGTTTAACGCAAAAAGAAATCAAATATTAGGCTTACGAACCTTATGAAGCAAATTTTGTAAAGTGTCCTAAATCTTGGCAGGATAATGGGTGTGCCAAAGAGGACAGGTTCCCTACTTCTTTTAAAAGAACTTCCAGTAAGAAAATTAGAGACGACTAGGTTAGCATGTACTTGTAGCTTCAACCGAAGAAATGTGGAACCTTTTCCCTGTAATTCGACAACAGTTCTAGAAGGAAATAATTTTCATCTGTATGAAATTAGCAACATGGACGATATGTACATTACTTCAGACCCTAGGCCAGATAGAACTGTTGCTAACTATGAACTAAGGAACAAAGGATGCTGTGTGTAGAACGTAAGACGGGGGCTCGCTAATTATGCACACCAAGGCCAAATAACAGTTATATATGATAAAATCGTGGGAGTGTTCTCGAAAGTGACTAAGCCAATATAGAACATTTTTTCAATGGTTACCTAAATTACTACTTTAGTATTTAATTTGGTCTTGAGTATCCTTCATCCTTACAGCTATTTTATTTTTCTGTTATTAATGCACCTTTTTTTAAATAAATAATTTCTTTCTTTCCCAGCTAAATAACCCAGGACAAAAATCTCAATGTCTGTGACAACCAACCTGGAGTCGGGGCAAGTTGTCACGAGAATTTACCGACAAAACTTCTTCCTTTTGATGCTGCTTGGCCTCAGATCTGTAGGGAAAATAAAGGGTGATTCAAAATTCTTATTACAAGATTGTAGAGGATGGCCACATGGTGTGTGTGTTCTTTGTGTATGACGTGATTGACGCAGTGTAATGTAAACAGCAGAATGGTGCGATATTCATGTCGGGGAATCCATGTCTGGAAAAGTAGCGTTTGGATTTAAAAGAAGCTTGAAGATGTGATTACTTTCACAGCTCCCACTTCATGCTACACACAGTAACTGAGAAGTGGGCGCCGTCAGTAGTCCCTGTTGTAAATACCTCTTCACGAAGCATCTTCGACCGACTACAACAACTGCTGCTAGCAATCAGTACGGTCGAAACTAGGCGAGTCAGCTGTGGTATCCGCTGATGCAGTGCATTCTCGACTTTGAAGAGGATATCCTTCGTCGATAGAAGAGAATCCAAGGACAAGTACTCGGAACACTGCCCATGCCATGTGCTCCTATAGCACCATTGTGTGTGCATACTATGAACCAGGAAATTTGAAAGTGGTCCGATCATCAAACTGATTTTACATCCAAACTGTACATTAACAGTCGTGGGTTCGTTAGCAAAACTCATACGCTAAGTCCCCTATATAGCTAGTAGCAGTATGTAACAGGGATTTTGAATCGCCCTGTATATCCAAGAATACATATTACTAACTAGCTGTTTCCAGCCACGCATTGCTGTTGTTCACTCTGGTTAACAGGAAAAGAAAGAAAAGAAAAGCACACGTTTATATTATGTATGGGAATTGGATATAAGTCCTAATATGCTTCTCCTCCTCCTTCTGTTTTTGTCCATCTCTTTCTCCTCTAACCTCTCACTGTACCTGCTCCTGCCCCCTCTCTCTACCCCTCTCTCTGTCCATCACCTTTGTTAGCTACACTACTTGTAGCGTTTTCTAAGCCACACAGGGGTTCAGAGAATATGACGGGTCCTCACTGAAAGTACCTAGAGCCATCCTTGCATATACAAGATGGTCCATTGATCGTGACCAGGCCTAAATATCTCAATAAATAAGCGTCAAACGAAAAAACTACAAAGAACGAAACTTGTCTAGCTTGAAGGGGGAAACCAGGTGGCGCTATGGTTGGCCCGATAGATGGCGGTACCATAGGTCAAACGGATATATATTTATTTTTTTAAAATAGGAACCCCCATTTTTTATTACATATTCGTGTAGTACGTAAAGAAATATGAATGTTTGAGTTGGACCACTTTTTTCGCTATGTCGTAGATGGCGCTGCAATAGTCACAAACATATGGTTCACAATTTTAGACGAACAGTTGGTAACAGGTAGTTTTTTTAAAATTAAAATACAGAAGGTAGGAACGTTTGAACATTTTATTTCGGTAGTTCCAATGTGATACATGTACCTTCGTGAACTTATCATTTCTGACAACGCAAGCTGTTACAGCGTGATTATCTGTAAATGCCACATTAATACAATAAATGCTCAAAATGATGTCCGTCAACCTCAATGCATTTGGAAATACGTGTAACGAATTTTTGCCGGTTACCGCTGTTGATGACTGACGCTTCGTCGCTAAATAGAACGCGTGCAAAAAATCTGTCATCGTCCCGTAATTTCTCTTGTGCCCAGTGGTAGAACTGTACACGACGTTCAAAGTCGTCGCCATGCAATTCCTGGTACATAGAAATATGGTACGGGTGCAATCGATGTTGATGGAGCATTCTCAACACCGACGTTTTTGAGATCCACGATTCTCGCCCAATTTGTCTGCTACTGATGTGTGGATTAGCCGCGACAGCAGCTAAAACACCTACTTGGGCATCATCATTTGTTGTAGGTCGTGGTTGACGTTTCACATGTGGCTGAACACTTCCTGTTTTCTTAAATATCGTAACTATCCGGCGAACGGTCCGGACACTTGGATGAAGTCGTCCAGGATACCGAGCAGCATACATAGCACACGACCGTTGGGCATTTTGATCACAATAGCCATACATCAACACGATATCAACCTTTTCCGCAATTGGTAAACGGTCCATTTTAACATGGGTAATGTATCACGAAGCAAATACCGTCCGCACTGGCGGAATGTTACGTGATACCACGTACTTATACGTTTGTGACTATTACAGCGCCATCTATCACAAAGCGAAAAAAGTGGTCCAACTGGAATATTCATTTTTCTTTACGTACGTAATAAAAATAGGGGTTCCTGAAACTTCCTGGCAGATTAAAACTGTTTGCCCGACCGAGACTCGAACTCGGGACCTTTGCCTTTCGCGGGCAAGTGCTCCACCAACTGAGCTACCGAAGCACGACTCACGCCCGGTACTCACATCTTTACTTCTGCCAGTACCTCGTCTCCCCCAGGCTGTGGCTAAGCCATGTCTCCGCAATATCCTTTCTTTCAGGAGTGCTAGTTCTGCAAGTTTCGCAGGAGAGCTTCTGTAAAGTTTGGAAGGTAGGAGACGAGGTACTGGCAGAAGTAAAGCTGTGAGTACTGAGCGTGAGTCGTGCTTCGGTAGCTCAGTTGGTAGAGCACTTGCCCGCGAAAGGCAAAGGTCCCGAGTTCGAGTCTCGGTCGTGCACACAGTTTTAATCTGCCAAGAAGTTTCATATCAGCGCACACTCCGCTGCAGAGTGAAAATCTCATTCTGGATAGGGGTTCCTATTAAAGAAAAAAAACGCAGCTGATATCCGTTTGACCTATGGCAGCGCCATCTAGCGGGCCAACCATAGCGCCATCTGGTTTCCCCCTTCAAGCTAGACGAGTTTCGTTCTTTGTAGTTTTTTCGTTTGATGCTGATTTCGTGAGATGTTTGGCTCGGCCACGATCAATGGACCTCCCTGTATATAGGGTGTTAGGGAATTCCAGTTACAAACTTATAAGTTTTGGAGACGGAACTGACCATATGGAGTGTGTGTTCTTTATGTACGGCAGGGTGCGTTATTGACGCAGCGTAACGTAAACATCATAATGGTGCAATATTCATGTTGGGAACAAGCTGACATGGTGTTTGTGTAAGGCTATGCGAATGAAAACGGTCGAGAGACAGCACAGCTGTACCAAAACAAGTAACCTCATGGATACCAACATTTCAAGCCTTTTTAGGATGCTTATGTGATCATGGGCCCTTTCAGACAGACGAATGTAAAGGGAGGCGGCGGCCTGTGTGTGCACCAGATTTGGAGGACCAGGCTGTACAGGATATTGAGATTATCCCTATTACAAGCTCCAGGGAAATGGCTTGCCAGCATGTTCTAAGCCAAAATACGTTTATGTGCCTCCCGAATGACAACGGCTACTATCCCCATCACCTGCAGTCGTATCGAGGCAATTTCAAACATCTGTTGTAACGAGGAATACGATGCTCTTCTGTACTGAGTTCTAGGACGATTTGTTGTCGTTGCACACACACACACCATCCATTTGTGGATACATTTTGATAAGTCACTTTTTCTTATATTTCCAAACAGGAATCAGCCCCTGTAGTTTGTTGGTTTTATCAATGTTCATCCCATATAAATGGTGAAAGGTGTATACACTGTATTTGAAATGTGGTGTCCGTTTAGTCGGACATATCCGATTTCGGGTCGTGGGCAAGCCTAAGCCGAGTGCCAAGGCGCTCTGGCACGCTTCGTCCACCACCATGCCGCGAAGAGGGGGAAAAGGGGAAAACTGCGAACACGCTGCATTTAAATGGGGATACATTCATAATGCATACGACGTGTTCTTATGTTTCACGTTTCCCAACAACGCAGATCAGAAACAAAACAAGTTTCCAGTATAAATTAGTTAATTATTTTTAGCGCAATGAAGACATGGGCAACGGCCTTGGCGCAGTGGCTACATCGGTTCCCGTGAGATCACCGAAATTAAGCGCTGGCGGAAGTGGTCGGCACTTGGATGAGTGACCGTCCAGGCTGCCGTGCGCTGTTGCCAGTTTTCGGGGTGCACTCAGCCTCGCGATGCCAATTGGGGAGCTACTCAACCGAATAATAGCGGCTTCGGTCAAGAATACCATCATAACGAACGGGAGAGCGGTGTGCTGACCCCAAGCCCCTCCTATCCATATTCTCCACTGAGGATGACACGGCGGTCAGATGGTCCCGGTAGGCCACTCGTGGCCTGAAGATGGAGTGCTGAATGCAATGAAGACATGTTACAATTTTTATCTGGTGCAAACTCTCGTCAAACCTTGAGTCATAGACAATTTCACGAAGTTTCACACTCAAGTTAATACGTATTCGTGATTTATTTAGTTTCAAAATCGAAAAATGATCTTTCACACAAATATGTCGATCGAAATATTGTAGCAATTACGTAGCCTCGTCATGGAGACTTGGAAAATCTACCTGCGAAAAGCAATGTAGACGTCGTGGACAGTTTAACGTAAAAAGATTTGTAATTAAAACTGGTATTAACTTGTAGGTAAATCAGTTACGTCTGAAAATGCACAGGGACTCTTTTAACTTAAAAGTCAACTGGTGTAGAAACCAGATGTGAGACTGACAGTGTCTTCGAAACATTTATAAAACTTTAGTTGTAATTCTTGCAACACCAGAATGAATTTTTCAAACATTGTGTTTTCTTTACAGCTAGGGAGCTTAAGGAGCAGGGTCGTCTTCGTCATAATGTGTCCCTTCTACAACGCGGTTTTACTTTTAGATACATCCCCATCAAATCGGAAAGAAGTTACCTTGAAATGTCTTACATGGGCAGTGCACATTCAAGTCCACTTACAATGCAAAATCTGCTATACATTCTGGATGTTCTAAGTTCCGTTCCTGCACTCCTTTTTCCTTAATAAATTCAACAACATCGAAATTTAAATCGAAAATCATTCCAGGCACGTCCCTTGAATTAACAAATGCACGCCGGCCGCGGTGGTCTCGCGGTTCTAGGCGCGCAGTCCGGAACCGTGCGACTGCAACGGTCGCAGGTTCGAATCCTGCCTCGGGCATGGATGTGTGTGATGTCCTTAGGTTAGTTAGGTTTAAGTAGTTCTAAGTTCTAGGGGACTAATGACCACAGCAGTTGAGTCCCATAGTGCTCAGAGCCATTTGAACCATTTGAACAAATGCACTTTGCAATAATATATGAAGTCTGAACACTCTTCGTTCATTACTATTGAAAGCTGTTGCAACTGAAATTGGAGTAATGGGTGCGTCTTCAGAAATTTTACTGTTCGTACCAACTATTTCTTCTAGTGCTCCATATCTGCAAATTTAGCACGAAGTGCTACTTGATGTACAGAACAATGAATCCCGTCTGAAGTCGTTGTAATTTTTTGCTCTTTTATTGTCATATAAAAGTCTAAATTCTTTAAAAAATGGTTCAAATGGCTCTGAGCACCATGGGACTTAACTTCTGAGGTCATCAGTCCCCTAGAACTTAGAACTACTTAAACCTAACTAAGGACACCACACACATCCATGCCCGAGGCAGGATTCGAACCTGTGACCGCAGCGGCCTCGCCGTTCCAGACTGTAGCGCCTAGAACCGCTCAGCCACTACGGCCGGCTCTAAATTCTTCCTGCATGGTACTATAATGTTGGTTTCGCAGCAAATGAGCAATACCCGTCGCTTACGAGAACTGAGAATTCTCATCCCTCTCTTCTGTCATTCCCATTCATTTTAAAGGACTGTGACAATAAACTGCTAGACGGTCTCTTTTTGTCCAAACAGCCACTGGATCTGTGAACGTCCTTCATACCACGGACAACTAGCGAAGAATAAACAGGTCGCTGACATCACGATTTTGCCGAACTCAGAGAGTTGTGCCGACCGCAAAATGCCGCACCGCAATGCTAAACGAAATTTCGCGCTGTTTCGGGTACTTCCGAGAAGGACCGAACAAAGCCGAATGACAGGCCGGGTCTTGACACGCCCGCGGCCCGCAAACGCCGCACGCGTTAAGTTTGACACGCCACGGCGAACCCTAGATTAAGGCAACCCAGTCCGGCACAAAATTTCAGCTTTCACCATTGATTTATCTCATTGCGTGCAGGCAGCTAAAATCCTGTCTCTTGTAATATTGAATCTTTACGGTTAAGTTTGACACGCCACGGCGAACCCTAGATTAAGGCAACCCAGTCCGGCACAAAATTTCAGCTTTCACCATTGATTTATCTCATTGCGTGCAGGCAGCTAAAATCCTGTCTCTTGTAATATTGAATCTTTACGGGCGCTGTACCACAACAGAAAAGACACCGTACTTCAGTATGTTGTCACATTACTTTGTCCCTGTTCTGTTAGTAGGGGGGACATATTGCAGCTTTCTACGGGTAACTCATAAGCAGCAGACATTATGGTCGGGTCGTTTTTCAGACATGTAGTTGACTCGTTATGGATACTTGAATAGTGTTTTCTTTTGTTACATTATGTCAGTTTCTGTGCTGACTATCAATGGCAGTGCTGTCAAGCCGGCCTTTGTGACCGAGCGGTTCTAGGCGCTACAGCCTGGAACTGCGCGACCACTACGGTCGCAGGTTAGAATCCTGCCTTGGGCATGGATGTATGTGATGTCCTTAGTTTAGTTAGGTTTAAGTAGTTCTAAGTCCTAGGGGAATGATGATTTCAGCAGTTAAGTCCCATAGTGCTAAAAAAAAGTGCTGTGAAAATTGGCACTGATTGACCTTCCATGACTGTAGCAATCAATAGCTCAGTTTTATTCTTACTGTGTAGATCTTGGCTTCTCATACAGTCTCTAATCCGGGTCTGTTTTGGTTTATTTCGACTCTAGGCCCTCGTCGACGCTTGCAACATATGGTTGAATTACGTGATGCACTTTGGAAAGGTGGTTTTAGCGTGGTCACATTTTCGTACTCTCTCTGACTACCCATGCGCAGCAAATGTGCTGCCTTTTAACTAAAGACGGACATGTACACTTTGAACTGATTTTAGGTATGTTCATCGTTGTCTACATTGCACCTGAGATGAGGCTGAGGCTCCGAAACAGGATTGTGTAAGATTTCTGTAATAAAAATGTTGTACAACTGTAGCAGAAGTTTCAATTACGAACAATGTTATAAAATAGTGCGTGATATTTGGGATATAGGCTTCATTGAACAGACAATGACAAATAGGAGTTAAATGTATCAACTAATGAATACTTATCATTGTGTCCTTTGATTAGGAATTTTCCCATACATTTCATATCCTGCATTTACTAAATTCAGTCTTC
The DNA here is from genome assembly GCF_023897955.1 of Schistocerca gregaria. Classification (NCBI taxonomy): domain Eukaryota; kingdom Metazoa; phylum Arthropoda; class Insecta; order Orthoptera; family Acrididae; genus Schistocerca; species Schistocerca gregaria. The sequence continues at coordinate 217,162,459 of NC_064921.1, forward strand.
TATACTTTTCTGTGTCTTCCCTACTGCCTTTTTAAGAAGAGAAATTACTTTAGCTTATTGCATTCTTCAGGCACAGTACAATTTTTCCAATACACATTAGAAAATGAGGGAAGCAAAATTCTAATATGGTTCCTCCATATTTGGTTAATTCAGTGTTAATGCCATCTAGACCAGTAGCTTTTCTGTATTTTGTTACATTTATGGCTGCTTTTGATTCTTTTATGTCTATTTGGTTTACAGAGTTACTGCCAATTTTTATAGAATAACCTTCTTCGCCGTCGTCATCGTATCATAAATTTCTGTGATTGTGTATCCACCGATTTTCTGTTGTTATATTAATGTTTGCAGTATCTATCTCCCTCTTAGTGATATGCTTCATAAGTTTAAGCTGTATATTCTGTCTTCTGTGAATGTCATTTTCAATATTAGCAATTAATCTTTCCTAGGATTCACTATGGTATCTTTTTATTAAATTCTTTTTGTTATTCCCATCCTTAGCGTGTAGGCTTTCACGCCCGGCGTAGACTCACCTCAGATGATGTTGCCCGCAGCTGGCAACGAAACGTCAGGGAGAAGTATTTCTACTATTGGAACACGGCCTCTTAGCCCGGAAGTTTTAATTACTATTCCTATTCTGTTTCTATGATGCCCAGGCTTCATTTGTTGGTGTTTGTAAATAACCGTTATAAGGATTTGTTTTTCTTTAATGTTGTTAGTTATTACTGTATTCCGTATTTTCAGACCCCCTTTCCACATTGATGCTTTACTTTTTCCTAGTATCTCATTAGCTATTTTCAACACAGCCGTTTTTAATCTTTCCCACTCTTCTCTAGTTACAACCATTTGCAATTCGTGTATGTTTTTGTTGATATGAGTTCCTCATGCTCTCTTCCTGCAGAAGATGAGGTTCATATTTCATTTCTATATATTTCATATTTTGGCTTTGTATTACCTTTACATTTGTTTGTTTCCTCCATCTCGTCCTTATTTTAATTCTTAGAAGTAACTAGGAAGTGACCAGAGCCTACATGATTAGCTGTAAACACATGAGTACATCGAATTTGAGAGCTTATATTTTTATTAGCTATTAAATAGTCAATTATTGAGCGTGAGCCTCTTGTGGTCCATTGTATTTAGTTATTTCTGAAGAAGGTATTTGCAATTTTTATCTGATTAAATGTAGCAAAATCTCTAAATGTCTTGCCATTTTCATTTAAAATCATGTCACCAAATGTACTTAACTGTATCTGCTATTGGTACCTTTCCAGTACTTGGATTTAAGTCTCCTAATATTAACACATGGTCAGTTTTATTATACTTATTTGCTTTTTTAGCACCTCTTCATGAAAAATTTCATAATGTCTGCGTTTTCCTTTTTCAGGTGCGGATACTCCTATGATATATAAATATCTTCTGTCAATTCTTAATGTAGCAGTTACTTTCTTTTCATTTATGTAGTCGTAAAAATCTATCTCTCTTTTCTATTTTTCATAAATAAAAATGCCTACCTCACTAGGTGCTCTTTTCGTTTGTACGATTAATGCATAATTATTTAAATCTTTTGCTCCTCTGTTTCTTCCTTGTTTCTGATATTACATCAACGATTGAAATTACTCGTTTCTGTTTTCTATAACCTCTAATTCCTTTGTATTAAAACCTCCTCTTACATTCTACGTTCCTACACATAATATGTCTTAAACATCAACATGTTTTCCTTTAGCATGGTCTTGTCATTGAATTTGAGACTATCCAGCTTATACCGTAGACACCTATGAGTTATGGTCTTTTTATATGGGTGGGTAACCAGCCTATCCCATAACCCCCACCTTAGGGGACTGTGTTTTAAAGCAGAGTACATTCTTCTAAGTAGAATGCCGGCCAGGACATAAGAGACGTACCACCCCTTTTCTTCTCTGTTAAATAAAACTCAGCAGAGAGGGTTGCTGCCTCCGCTCTTCGAGTCATTGTAGGAAGCGCCTTCTCCACGTTGCCTTGTCGACCGTTGAAGTCTAAGAGCACATCAAAACAAATATATTAAGTTATGGTATATTTGGTACCTGTCAAAAATTCTTGATTACTTGGGACGATTTACACAGACAGTAGTTTAGAATGCTCATTACAATAATGGCATTCACAGGAACTACTAGAAAGCGCGACCATTGTCCTGTATACACGCAGTTCATCGCCGGACCATTGACTGCCAGGTACGTTCAAAGATTCCTGGCTTGTCCACAGTGGTACCTCACTGAGACGGAAATTCTAGTGATGAGGTCTTCTTAAGTTTCCACAACGAATTCATGCAGAGCTGCTTCATACGCATCCTGAGGAAGAAACCCAGACATGTGGGGTCACGTGACCTGTGTGGCCAGGAACACCTCTGCCGAACCACCGATTACCGAAGGTGGTTCTGGGATGATTCCTCACAGAATTGCGGAAATGAGTGGGAACTCCATCATGATGGAATTACATCTTTTGTCCAACATTCAGAGGTACATCCTCGAACAGTTCTGCCAATGCATGTTCCACGAAGATTCCATCTCCGTCCGTTGAGGCGGAATGGAAGAATGAATGGTGCAATGAACTGTCACCGAAAATGTCTGCCCGCACACTAACACTGAATGACCATGAGATAGAGAATCTCGTGGAGTCATATGTGCCCAAACATGAAAAATGTGAATATTGAAACAGTATTCAGTAGAAAACAAAGCCTCGTCGGTGTTCAGGACCTTGGCAAGAAGTAAGGGATGTAGAGCAGTCTGTTGTAAAAAACAGTTGGGTGAATTTCACGCACTGGAGAAAATGTCCAGGTGTTAGTGCTACCTCGCGATGAAGATGGAAAGGATGAAACGACTGGTCATGGAACACATTCCACACAAGGATATGTCTGACGCCAAGGATGTGTGCAATACGTTGCGTACTTGTAGATGGAGTGTCGCAGAATCTCGTCTTCCATTTCGGAAATTCCTGCTGTTCGATTCCAATTTGTGTAACATATATCTACAGCTACGTGCACATCGAAACTCCGCTATCTACCGTACGGCAAGTGGCAGAGGGTACCTTCTACCAGTACCAGACATATATTTTCCTTTTCCATTCGCAACAGAACGAGGGAAAAAGACTATCTTTATGCCCCTGTATGAGCCCTAGTTTCTCGTAACTCATTTTCGTGGTCCTTACGCGCAGTGTATGTTGGAGGCAACAGAATCGTTCTGCAGTCAGCTTCTGGATGATGTTCCTAAAAAAGAACGTCGCCTTCCCTCTAGTGAGTCTCATCTGAGCTCGCGTATACCATCTCCATAACATTCGCTTGTTGTTCAAGCCTCTCAGTAACAAACCTTGCTTCGATGTCTTTCTTTAATGAGATCCTGTTCGGATTCCAAACACTTGAGCAATACTCAAGAATAGCTCCTATATGTGGTCTCCTTTACAGGTGAACCACTCTTTGCTAACATTCCCCCAATAAACTGAAGTCGACCATTCGCCTTTCCTACTACATCTGAGAACTCACATGCTCGTTCAACCCCATATCGCTTTGCAACATTACGCCCAGATATTTAAACAATGTCAAGCAGGACACTGCAACCGAACATTACAGGTTTGATCTTTTTACTCATCAGCATTAACTTACATTTTACCACCGCACCAGACTGGTTAATGAGTGACTGAACGGAAGTCTTAGACTCACTTAGGGATTTTAGATAGGACCAGAATTTTCTCGGATTCTCTGCCTGATTTTTTGCTAAGATAATACGATGATAGTAGCTGTATGCTTCGCGCACAAATCTTTTCACAGTCACACGAATCTCTGCTAACCTTTGCTTGTCGTCATTTGCGCGTTCTCTTTTGAATCGAGGCTGCAATAGTCGCTGTTTCCTTGGCATTTTCTGAAACTCGTTATTAAACCATCGTGGGTGCTTTCCCTCCTTAATAAACTTACTAGGCACATAATTCTCCAGTCCACGGTTTACAGTTATCTTGAAGTTTGCCCATAATTCCTTTAAGTACATCTAACTGGAACTAAGTAAGTGATGTCAATTCACTGTCTAAGTGAGATGCTAAGAACTGCTTACCTACTGTTTCTGGCAGAAACGCTCTCCTAGCCTTCTTGACCGATTTATTAACTTCAGTAACAATATTTGCTATAATGACATCATGTTCATTAAGCCCCTTTTCTCTAGTTATGTTGTCGATTAGGAACGGTCTGTTTGTAGCTACAAGGTCTAAGACATTTCAATTGCGTGTGACCTGCCGTACTAGTTTCTGAAGACAGTTTACAGAAGACTTGTTCAAACGTACTTCGTATGACTACCTGTCTATACCCCGTGCAATGAAAGCATAGACATCCAAATGTGTACTCGGTAGGTTAAAGTTGTCTCCAGCTGGTAATGCATGGGTACTTACGCGCTAGTCATGGACTGTGCGGCTGGTCCCGGCGGAGGTTCGAGTCCTCCCTCGGGCATGGGTGTGTGTGTTTGTCCTTGGGATAATTTAGGTTAAGTAGTGTGTAAGCTTAGGGACTGATGACCTTAGCAGTTGAGTCCCTTAGGATTTCACACATTTACGCGCTACTGACCGTAAACATTCTTTCAATGACTCTTGAAATGTCATAGCACAATCCGGTGATCTGTAAAAACATTCAACAATTAACTTGCTTTCACCTAGACCTGTTATACGCGTCCAGACAACTTCACTATGCGGACTTTCAAAAGTAACTACGCAACCTCCGACTCGGAGTTGAAATATTAACAGTTTTGGCTGGTTTCGCTGTCTATGGCTGCGATGCGTAGTTGCCGCATTACAGGCCAAATACTGCTGAGTCCACAGTATACGATAAGAATACACACATGAATGGAATGACCGAAGGTTTCTATCACTTGGCAACTGCGAATTATGAAAGAAACATATAAATTTATAAATGAAAGATTGCGATTAAATAAAATCTGCAGGTACAATCTTAACGACTTTAAATGATGAGTACGATAGTAGTAGTACTTTTAAGAGTGTGGTATATTTCTGCAAAACACTTATTGGTGTCGATGGTCCAGCAATTAAATGAAATATATGTTGAATAACAGGGAAACAATAGATTCATACTGCACGTAATTAGTTATGATCCACCTAAACGCACACTACGTCTTCACTGTAGAAGCCACGGAAATCTCACAAGTTCAAAAGGCAGCACAACGAAATATTTCTATCTACCGATCCACACTCTGCAAGTCCCTCTCGCGACCGTACGTCGCGCCTTACGTCAGCACTTTCCGTGACCTGTGCCGTACTCCCAGCACTCTTCACCCGAACTCGCTTCCATCCAGTCTCCCCATTCACGAGCGCTGGGATTGGCTAGAGCGCTCCCTCCATGTCTCCAAACCTACGTATCCACACAAACTTAATGACACACATTCGAAATACTGGATTTACATTTAAATAACTTGAAATTATATAAATATTCCTACGGATAGATCATAAACACATATTATTAAATACATAAACAAATTAAATAAATATATGTCAAAGGAACAGAACATCAGGTAGGCTAGTTGCCTAATGTCTCTGTGCTTTCTAAAACACAGTGAATATTTAACCAATTTCTTCATAAATAGTATATATCGGATATAAACCAAGACAAAGACAAATAAATATATTCACAAGCATGCTCCTACCGTTTTTTCGTGTAACTGTGGAGTACTTATGGTCTGACGCGATCGATAGTAATTGGCCACTTTGACCTCCAATAACTCGTGCACTATTTAAGTTACATGCCTGTAGTTCACACCAATTTTGGTTTACACTAATAGCTTTCTAAGAACATAGCGATCGACAAACTAGGATGAAGCGTTTATATTTTGGGAATTCGTTGCTGGGCGTTACTTGTATAAGTTACCATCAGATACTAAACTTTACCCTAATAAAGATATTGAAAATCTGATTACACCATCAGAATCTTCGTGCAAAATATAGTAATGTACATATTTCTTTTTGAGGTATTATGATTCATATGGCTACTATTAATTTCTATACCAACTGTGAAATGTCGGTCATTAAGGTTTCACTAAGTCCGCCATCTTTTAGACTCCCGGCATGTCTCCATCAACATAGCGTCACCATGGAATTCCCAGCCACGCGGCTGGACCCCTCTTTCTTCGGACAGCATCTGGCACCACGTGGTGAGCCTGCCGAGCGGTCCGCGCTCCCGTGCGGCAACTGCTTCCTCCGAACTTAAAAGAATATTTTCAGGGCGCGACGACTCGCCCATTACCATTACCTCACAACTATCACTCTCAACTTGGACTTCAATAGACAATATTTTTGCCAACTGCAATAAACACCCTCCTCCTGAAGCCTCCAGTCTGTCTTCCCGATATGTGTTCCATGACTCGCTAAATATCTCAGAGCTTCCCATTTTGGGTTTCAGCCAGCTCTCGGTCCCAAGAACAATTTCAGCGTAAGAACTTTCCGGGAGGGTACTGACTCCGGGAACTTTTTTAAGAATACTTCGACGATTTACTAATAACATTTTGACAGTCGAAGTGTCTTTACTCTGAAAACGGTCTGACGTACTTTGTTGGGTATCGACTGGCGAGGGTTTGTCATAGTACCTCACACACTGATGAAACTGCACGGGAAGCGTCTGTTTCACTTAGCAGGTGATGCAGACGTCCGAATGTTTGGTGTTGTGGAACCCGTTGGTTGAGAGAGCGCTGTCGATTCTGTCTCACTGGAGCTTTTCTATTTCCATTCACAGACACATATACCATTTGCAGGTCAGCCATTTCAGCGTACGTTAACCGCTCCATTTTCACTGTTGTCACAAGGCGGTTATTATCCCGACTGAACTAGTATGTTTACAAGGAAGCCACCGTTGTTGCCACAAGCGGTCATTCTTGCGAATGAATCTGTGTGTTTTCAAGCAGACCTCAGAGCCTGTCATCCGTACACAGAGCAGCGTTGATTGTCAGCACACGTTTCCAGTCTGTGATACCGACACAACACCTTACTTCAGCACCACGAACAAAATATTCCTTAACCCTGCAATTTAACTACAAAGACCTTTTGTTCCTTATCGAAATATACACAAATCAAAAAGTTTTGCATCATCCTGGTTCCCAGAACTCATGAAGATAGACGTTGACTGTAGATATTGTACCACAGACACAGTCCCTTTGACTGTTCAGAGATGTCACTAAACCCGCCCAAAGATGTAAACAACATTGCATGAGCAGCGCCTATTAGACGGAGGGGGGTCCGACAGCCGATCAGTTCCCGTCACTCCAACAGGAAGGAGGTACACGGCTCTTGTTGTCTGAAGTTCAACAATGACTAGACAGTCACTACTGATGGTCTATCGTGCCCGTATTGTTACTTTGTGCCAGGAAGGGCTCCCAAGAAAGGAAGTGTCCAGGCGTCTCGGAGTGAACCAAAGCGATATTGTTCGGACCTGGAGGAGATACAGAGTGACTGGAACTGTCGATGACATGACTCGCTCAGACCGCCCAAGGGCTACTACTGCAGTGGATGACCGTTACCTACGGATTATGGCTTGCAGGAACCCTGACAGCAACGCCACCATGTTGAATAATGCTTTTCGTGCAGCCACAGGACGTCGTGTTACGATTCAAACTGTGCAGTGCACAATAGGTTGCATGATGCGCAACTTCACTCACAACGTCCATGGCGAGGTCTATCTTTGCAACCACGACACCATGGAACGCGGTACAGATGGGCCTAGCATGCTGCCGAATGGACCGCTCAGGATTGGCATCACGTTCTCTTCACTGATAAGTGTCGCATATGCCTTTAACCAGACAATCGGCGGAGATGTGTTTGGATACAGCCCGCTCAGGCTGAACGCCTTAGACACACTGTCCAGCGAGTGCAGTAAGGTGGAGGTTCGATGCTGTTTTGGGGTGGCATTATGTGGAGCCGACGGACGCCGCTGGTGGTGATGGAAGGCGTCGTAACGGCTGTACGATACGTGAATGGCATCTTCCGACCGATAGTATACCGGCAGCATACCGGCGAGGCATTCGTCTTCATGGACGAGAATTCGCTCCCCATCACGCACATCTTGTGAATGACATCCTTTCGGATAACGACGTCGTTCGACTAGAGTGCCAGCATATTGTCCAGACATGAACCCTATCGAACATGCCTGGGATAGATTCAAAAGGGCTGTTTATGGACGATGTAACCCACCAACCACTCTGAGGGATCTACGCAGAATCACCGTAAAAGGACTGAGACAATCTGGACCAACAGTGCCTTGGTGAATTTGTAGATAGTATGCCACGACGGATACAGGCATGTATCAATGCAAGTGGAGGTGTTGCTGGGTATTAGAGGTACCAATGTGCACAGAGATCTTGACCACAACCTCTGAAGGTCTCGCTGAATGGTGGTAAAACATGCACTGTCTGGTTTTTATGAGCAATAAAAACGCGCAGTTCGAAGTGATGAACACATGCTTCGTGGCCTGCTACAATGTTCGACAAAAAATTGACACCATCAGACTCGTAACGCGCGAGAAATGCCGCATAGATGGTCTTCTGTTAGACGACGAGGAACGCAGCGGGCACACACCTTCGATTATCCCAACTGATGGACGATTATATTCCATGATATCCCACAACAAATTCCGCATTTTTTCAACCGAAATTGTTTGAGAAAAAAATGTCGTGCTTTACTTATTGAACAATCCTCGTTCGTTAGAGCCATTATCGCGGACGGAGATCTGCAGCCTCGCGTACCGCATATCATCTACAGATTTAATGTATTGTTCCTGTTATATAATACAGTATACTCACATAAGTTAAGTTCGGTTTTTTTGTTATCCTTCATGGCGCTGCAGTTTTAATGGTCAACAGTGTATACTCAATGCTACTTTATCTCCTGACAATGACTCTCCACTAAAAACAGCGTGACGGATCCTGTTAGCTGTGAGGGCTTCAGTCCACTATAGCACTTATTCCCAAGTCCCGTATTTCGTTTTCTAAATAGTGTAGCACTATAACAAAGACTCACTAGAAGTCGGGATACTCTAAATCAACCTTACTACTAATATGTAGAACATAAAACAATTACGAAATGGCTCTGAGCACTATGGGACTTGACATCGGAGGTCATCAGTCCCCTAGAACTTAGAACCTAACTAACCTAAGAACATCACACACATCCATGCCCGAGGCAGGATTCGAATCTGCGACCGTAGCAGTCACGCAATTCCGGCCCGAAGTCCCTAGAAACGCTCGGCCACCACGGCCGGCTAAAACATTAACGTTCTTGCGAACGAACAGTGCAAGCTATTGCAGGCGATCATTGACGGCCACTAGACTGTTTTGAAAGGTCGAAGACAAGCAGTGCCTCGGAGAAGGGCCAGTTCTTCCACATATTCACGATGGAATCTAAAAGGTATACCATCAAGTCTTGTTCTGTTTCTTTTGTCGAGTTTATTTAGTAATTTTGCCATTAATTTTTCTATTCCTTGCTCACTTATTTTTATTTATGTCTGTCCAATCGACAATCGAAGTTGGGAGCCGCATGTTGGTCTTCTATATAGCAAATTCATAATATGGGACTTATTACATAAGCTTTAATTTATCAGATCTGTTTCGATGCCATCATAATGAATGAGCATCTGCACAGACGACTACGATCAATTAGCTGGGTTTTGGTGTGATTAAAATTCCATAGTTTTATTTATTTTACAACTCGACAGGTACTTTATTGTTTACAGTTTCACAGAACTTTTCCTGACTTACTGTCCTTTCCCTTGCTTTGACTTTGTCTCAAGGATTTGCCTTTGTTTCCATCTGTAATGCAATCCCCATACAAAGGAGCATCAGACCTGTTAATCACGGGTTTCAATGAGCCTAAGATATGTTGTAGAGGACTTGTCCCTAGTATCTGTCTCGCAGATTTTCATGGGATAGACCCTATTTCCGGAGAAAATCGATATTAAAGATTTTTCGTAGCTCCTACACCCATAACGTTAGTTACGTTCGACAAAGAAAACATAGAGCAGCGTATACGGTTTACAGCTACCATGGCGGAAGTACGTGTTCAGATCCTGCCCGTGTACCTTTTCTTTCAATTTCATCGTATAGAATATCATTAAATTGTGCCATGCAAAATTATTAAAAAATGGTCATTTCTGCCGTACTAATTTCATTAATAAATCAAGCATTACAGTACAGTTTCTTCATATGTGTATTACCTCTGTAGTTCTTTGTTCAAATATTTGGTCAGCTCCAAAGGGTTAGCAACGATGGACGAAGCATTAGCCGGTGCAGAAGAATCCCAGGTTAAGACGTCGGTTGTATAATTATTACTGATCAACCGGCTGCCAGTACCAATTGACGTACAGCAGATTCCTTACGCACCAAGAAGCGAAAACAGTCGCTGTGCAGGAAAAAAAGAATCGAAAAAGATTAAAGATTCCTTCATAGCAAAGTATACTAAATGGCATTAGGAACAATAATCTCTTGTGTTTTCTCATGTACGCAGGAACCATTCAGGAAATTTGGTGGGACTATTCAATAAAGAGTTGACAAATTAACTAATAGATTAAAAAAAGTAATTGTGACCTGCACAAAGTGATGGAGGTTCACGAAAATGCTGTACGAAGCTGCGAAAACCGTCCCTGTGTAGAAGAAAGAGTTGACCAAGATTAGCCATCCCTTCGCAGCAGAGTAAGCTATGACGGCATTAGGAAAGATAATGTCTTGTGTTTTCTTATGCGTGCAAATGCCATTCGTGAAATTTGGTAGGATTGTTCAAGAAAGAGTTGGCAAATTAATTCACAAATTTAAAAAGAATATAACTGTGTCCCGCACGAAGTCAAGGACGTTCACGAAAATTATGTACGAAGATTTTTTAAAAATCTGCCATTCTCCCGTATGTGTGCTGCTGGGTGGGTTAGTCTCTAGTTATCCTTCAAAAAATTGTACATCTACATCGATAGGCTTCAGGTTGTTTGCCCCTTCACTCTGCGACGGTAGACACTGGTTTAGCCGACAAATGCAGCATTGACGAAAATTCGATGAAATATCTACCAAGCAAAGGCCACATAACTCCATTCCATCGGTAATAGCTGGAAGTTAGACTATCGAGCGTTCGGGATTCTTGCAAGAGTCGTTTGAAAAAAAAGTCAGACATTTCCTTGTAGTTGGTTTATTGCCTTTAAAACAATGAAAATGTCTATCAAGTCCGTATTTAATACCCTGACATCAGTCGTGTAAGGTAACTGACGGTCTCTGTTACAAGTTCACACCGAAAAGCAGCTAGAAGATATTTAGTCTGACCCGACATTTTAAACGTCCTAAACAGTTGCTGACGTATGACTACGTGCGAGATGACACATTCAGTCGCTTAGTAGGTTTCCTGTAAAGAAGTGCGCGTATTAAAGTCTCGTTATCTGCGTGAAACATGCCACGCGGAGTTTATGGACGACATAAAATGTTCACGCGTGAAAATCTCCTTAAATAAACCGCTCACAAGGCTCAAAATTTCAAAAATTCACAAAACTATAGTGGCTTTTTGTCAACGTCAAGAGTACTGATCAAACGCGAAAATTTCTTCATTTTGGTACAAATTTAATCAGTGCGATTTAACATAAGTGTTTACCAGAAGATGGATTACGAGCGACTATCTCGACTCATAGATATGAGGCACAAAGCCCTATTCAAACGCACAGGAAATGCTAAATTCCTATTAGCTGGTTTGTTAAGCAGCCAATCAGATCATCTCGAGCACTTGTGTACTCGCAGTATTTCTAATGCCAGTCAATCAGATTACCACAAGTAATATAGACTAAAAATCTCGTAAGTCCCAAACTAAGGAAAATTTGATAAAAATAAAATACAATATCTTTCCACAAAATAAATTACTAATAAATTTAATACTCAACGCTCTTTCTGGCTGCCTTTTACAAAATCAAGCTCACTCGGACAGAAATCACAAATTCCCCTGTTGCACTACTACTTTATCACGCTTACGTTTTCATGATTTTAATAAAATATCGTTTTATCACTTAACGTGTATCCTCCCTTAACTTTCTCAGTCTCTCCAAAACACTCACACAACCAACATACGATGAAACATTAATTTTCCAAAACGCTTTTTATTACGCCAGAAACCTGTGGTAATGAAAATTCCAGAAATTAAATTATATAAACTTATCTTCTTGTTTGTTCCACAATGCTAGGACGATTATTAAGTGTTTTAGGTAAAAATTTATATCTCCAAGAGTGCTGAAGTTACTGGTTTGAAATTTTAGAAGTGGTTGTGCTATCCATAGGATTTGGTGCACTAAATATGAAAATAGTCGTTTAATATTTAATAGTACTTCTTCAGATTCACGGAGAGTGTGTGTTACGTGTTGCACGCAGTGTTAATTAAGTACATCGCTCACTCGGGCCAGCAGCCAGCGTCAGCTGTGCTAGCGTGAGAAACAAAATATGTTCTCCTCCCGCCTCCACGCAAGCCACGCTTTCAGTGACAACTCGTAATAATTTGCTACAGTAGGACAAGAAAAATTTCTTGATTTGTGGGGAGGACGGACTAATCAGACACTTTACCATCAAACCTTTATAGACGAAAGAGAAGTATGTCCTTGCACTTTGTTAGGCCTTTGATGTCTGTTTAACGCACACGTCAAAATTTTGACGAACAAATTCGAAAAGCTCGAACTTGCTTAAGTCTAAAGGATAAAACACTTCGAGGGAAGATTCCATAAAAATACTTTCCTTAATTCCGCATGAGTTTAGTGCACCTGCCCTCATAGCAATGTTCAAATATGTGTGGTTTCCATCAGAGTTGATGGAAGAAAGAACAATATTTTTGATTTAAATGAACTGTGTGTGTCCAGTATCGCTTCTGAAAAATCCATATGCCTGCAGGACAGTCCATTACATGTGCGTGGTGCTCTATGAATTTGTGCTTCGGTTGATTCTGCAACAAATACCATCCGGATTTCTGCACAGCAAGCGATTCAAGCAAAAGTGAGTAAGACGATTCTATTCTATAACCAACGGAATACACCCCTAAGGACGTTTGCTGTAATGATTGATTTATTGATGGAATTACTATGCCGGAAACGACTACTTTTGAATAATTTTGTATGACATACTATTTAATGATATTCTGTACAATGGAACTTAAAAAAAACTGTTGGGTAGGATTTAAATACGTACTGCCAGTGTGGTAGCCGTCAATCATAGCCCCTGCGCTACGCTCCCTTGGTCGAAACGTAACTGACGTTATGGATGTAGGAAGTACGCGTAAATCTTCAGCATCGATTTCCTCGGAAACTAGAGGCCGTTGGATTAAAAGCCACTACCTAGATATTCAGGACAGATTCCTGTACTACACTCCTGGAAATTGAAATAAGAACACCGTGAATTCATTGACCCAGGAAGGGGAAACTTTATTGACACATTCCTGGGGTCAGATACATCACATGATCACACTGACAGAACCACAGGCACATAGACACAGGCAACAGAACATGCACAATGTCGGCACTAGTACAGTGTATATCCACCTTTCGCAGCAATGCAGGCTGCTATTCTCCCATGGAGACGATCGTAGAGATGCTGGATGTAGTCCTGTGGAACGGCTTGCCATGCCATTTCCACCTGGCGCCTCAGTTGGACCAGCGTTCGTGCTGGACGTGTAGACCGCGTGAGACGACGCTTCATCCAGTCCCAAACATGCTCAATGGGGAACAGATCCGGAGATCTTGCTGGCCAGGGTAGTTGACTTACACCTTCTAGAGCACGTTGGGTGGCATGGGATACATGCGCACGTTCATTGTCCTGTTGGAACAGCAAGTTCTCTTGCCGGTCTAGGAATGGTAGAACGATGGGTTCTATGACGGTTTGGATGTACCGTGTACTATTCAGTGTCCCCTCGACGATCACCAGAGGTGTACGGCCAGTGTAGGAGGTCGCTCCCCACACCATGATGCCGGGTGTTGGCCCTGTGTGCCTCGGTCGTATGCAGTCCTGATTGTGGCGCTCACCTGCACGGCGCCAAACACGCATACGACCATCATTGGCACCAAGGCAGAAGAGACTCTCATCGCTGAAGACGACACGTCTCCATTCGTCCCTCCATTCACGCCTGTCGCGACACCACTGGAGGCGGGCTGCACGATGTTGCGGCGTGAGCGGAAGACGGCCTAACGGTGTGCGGGACCGTAGCCCAGCTTCATGGAGACGGTTGCGAATGGTCCTCGCCGATACCCCACGAGCAACAGTGTCCCTAATTTGCTGGGAAGTGGCGGTGCGGTCCCCTACGGCACTGCGTAGGATCCTACGGTCTTGGCGTGCATCCGTGCGTCGCTGCGGTCCGGTCCCAGGTCGACGGGCACGTGCACCTTCCGCCGACCACTGGCGACAACATCGATGTACTGTGGAGACCTCACGCCCCACGTGTTGAGAAATTCGGCGGTACGTCCACCCGGCCTCCCGCATGGCCACTATACGCCCTCGCTCAAAGTCCGTCAACTGCACATGCGGTTCACGTCCACGCTGTCGCGGCGTGCTACCAGTGTTAAAGACTGCGATGGAGCTCCGTATGCCACGGCAAACTGGCTGACACTGACGGCGGCGGTGCACAAATGCTGCGCAGCTAGCGCCATTCGACGGCCAACACCGCGGTTCCTGGTGTGTCCGCTGTGCCGTGCGTGTGATCATTGCTTGTACAGCCCTCTCGCAGTGTCCGGAGCAAGTATGGTGGGTCTGACACACCGGTGTCAATGTGTTCTTTTTTCCATTTCCAGGAGTGTAGATAGACTTATCGAAATCCGTGATTAACATATCTGATGGTCCCCTTTTCAGATTTTGTCTAAAGTTCGTCATTTTTATGTCGTGAAGAATACTACCACTGTGTCAGTTCTCGGATCGCAAAGTTTACCCAGATATTATCGATTTCGATTACAAAGAATCAATGTTCAACTCCTTTTTAGAAAAAAGTAAAGAGGGTATTTACGTACACTAGGTTACCAAGCTGAATGATACACTAGTGACAAACTCAATCATAAGTATCCATTTAAAAGAAAATAACTTCTCAGATGAGGAGCTAAGCAACTTCCACATGTCAATGAAAGTGATGGTAGCACGAAGTCAAGGCGTTAGTTAATAATATTACATAATTACGAGAACGCAGAATGTTATTCAGTAGTCATATACAAAAAGCTGGAGTGGAGGGAAAAGCAGAGAAAGGCTTGCTATTTGTATGAGTAATGCGTTTTGTGTTTATTCAAATTACATAACATACTATTTCGTAATTATTTTAAAAATTTTAATGCAGAAATCAATGTCAAAATTACATAAAATCGTCACTAGATATTATCACATGAATTAATAATCATTCATATTCTTGTGCTGCCATCACAGAGGCAGCGCTGAATTGCGTGGTGGCATCGCATTGTCCAGTCCTCTTCCTGCTGTTGCCAAGTTAACGTCTGCTACACCTCATTTGTGGGTTCCCAGTAGCTTCTCCACATCACTTAAGGCAAATTCCGCAACGGTTCCTTTGAAAAGGAAACGGTGGATATTCTGCCGCATTCTTCTCCAAGCCGAACTTGTACTCTGTCTCGAGTGCCGTAGTCATTGACGGGATGTTAAACCCTAAACTTCCTTTCGTCCTTTCTGAGGTGTAATGTGTACAGCGGTTGCTCATGACGTATGTTATGTAGTGGTGCATTACGTGTACAACGATCAGTCAAAAAGTAACGCCTTCTCTTTACCTTTAAAATTTTTTTATGTTTTCAAGAATTTCAAATGGAAATGCATAGGATGGAAACCACAACTATGACGACCAATTTATGACTTTTGAATATAATGTCCGTCCATTCCAACAGTTGCGGTTTATCTTTTACAGAGGCACGTATTCCAGTACGGTGAAAGGCACGGTCGTACTTCTGAAGCCGCTGACGCACGGACATTCTCATAGTCTCCTCCTCTTCAAAGAGAATCCCATGATGAGCTTGATTTAGCGTCGCGTATGAATGTGTGTTTGTGGCTTTTGACAATACCTCAGAATTTACTGTGCATCTCTGCTCCTAAAAACCAACCACCATGACTCACTTTGCATACTAGAATACTATAGTCGTACCTTTCCCTGCCTATCGGAGGTCTGAACTTTTTGTTCTCCGGGGAGTTGCGATGATGCTATTCCATTGGCTACCTCCTTGATTCTATTTCAATATAATGAACCCATGTCTCCAGCCACATTTTTTGGTGAGCAATTCTTTTTCTTGTATCTTTATTCTTGTCACTTAACATTCTTGATACCCAAGCTACACAGACCTTTGAGTATCGCAGCTGAATAATCGTCATCACACTGTTTTTGCTGAGGGGGGTAATGCAACGCAAAAGATCTGCTGTCACCCGGCGGTCACCACGAATGAGGTCATCGACTCGCCGAATGTTGTGTGGAGTAACTACAATCACCGGCATGTCGCTCTGCGTTTTGTCAGCCAAAGCCGTTTGCCCTTCAGCTTCGTTAAGGCAACGATCCCATCGCCTAACAGTGCTGACAGTCACTGTTGCATCATTGTATCCATTTTTCAATCATTCATGAATGCACTACCTCTGTCTGATACGAAAACCGGTGTCGGCCATTTTTCAAGCGACTGCAGTTATGGCATCTAGCATATAGCAAAAAGTTACTACTGCAGTGCACTTGAGCCCAAGCTTTGGGTAATGTCGTCAAATTAATCTTGTTTAAGGAGAAATAAATAGGAGACATCATTCTTTGTCTGAGCCTCCTACGATGGCACCGACGGCAGACGTTAAAAGAGAGGCGTTGTGCATCACGGAGAGGCTTACTATTGAAATTTCGAGAGAGTAATTTGCCCATTACCTATTACATATATCTCGCAAAACGACCGCGAAGCTAGAATTTCAGAAATTAGAGTTAATACAGAGGCTTACAGACAATCATTCATCCCACGCGCCATTTGCGAGTGGAACAGGGAATGGTTGGATCAGTTAGTGGTACTACTAGCACCCTCCACCACTCACCGTTAGTTGGCTCGCGGAGTATAATGTAAGTGTAGAACAGGTGCTGAGCACTGTAGAATATGAGACCAGTGTTAGCCCAAGGCACGTGGCCCGCCAGCATGTAGTTAGATGACTGCATGCAACATTCTACATAACTGTCGCTATTCATGCCATTTAAAATTCAGCCACTCCTAATTACCGGCCGCAAGTAATCCGCGGCCACAACCGGTTGAACCGGGGCTGACAGTTCGCTGCCGCCTTACCATGGGGATTCCTCGAACCCCCACCGGGGTATTGTGAAGGTCAACTGTACCATTCCCCCGTAAAGGTAGCCTCGTCTGTAACTAGGATGGATAAAAGTAATTCCAGCACCGTGGGGGCCTTGCGACGAACCAGCAACACTTTCGTCACTGGGAAGCAAGACAATATGGCTATATGACCTTTATTGTGCCTTATTATCTCAGGAATCGTTTCCCGCAGATTGTGAGCATTTAGCAACATCACGTTGTACAACAGCACCACTTGTATACAGCCCCATGCAGCTTCTGGATTCGTGAACTGACGGGGTGAGATAAGTTTCAAACATTTGTTGTTTGTTCAAAAAATGGTTCAAATGGGTCTGAGCACTATTCGACTTAACTTCTGAGGTCATCAGTCGCCTAGAACGTAGACCTACTTAAACCTAACTAACCTAAGGACATCACACACATCCATGCCCGAGGCAGGATTAGAACCTGCGACCGTAGCTGTCGCGCGGTTTCAGACTGAAGTGCCTAGAACCTCTCTGCCACCCTGGCCGGCAGCACTTAGTGACTTGCAACAAACTTTACTCATACACTGCTAGAAAAAAAAATAATGCACCTGGACAGAGGGCGCCGATTTTGACCTGATGAGGGCATATACCCCCTGGGGGATAGTAGATGTACTGACAACAGTTTCAGCGTCGTCCGCCAATTGACAGCGTAGAGGCATAGCTACCAGAACACTTCTGTGTCTACCCTTCAATACGGAATGCTCAAAGCCATGGGACTGAGTGTGGTGAAAATGCGTGAGGCAAGCAGGCAACCATACCACGGAGACGCACTCGTGACTATACAGCCAACTGAGCGAGTATGAAAGGGGCCAAATTGTGGCCTTCCGAGTGGCGGGATGTGCTTTTCGAGAACTTCACACATGCTGGAAGTCAGTTGTGCAAAGATGCTGGTATCAGTCGTCACGTGTGAACATTCTCACAGGCTACGGACGTCCACGCAGCATAGACGCCCGCCAGAATCGTCGTATTTTAAGGCAGCAGTGGCAGATCGGACAGCAGAGACAAGATGGCTTGTGAGCCCAGAGACGTCAACACGAACCGTTGCGAACTGATTATTAGCCGCCGAGCGGAGTTCCCGCGTGGTTAGAGGCGCCATGTGACGGCTTGTGTGGCCCCTCCCTCCGGAGGTTCGAGTCCTCTATCGGGAATGGGTGTGTGTTTTGTTCTTAGCATAAGTTAGTTTAAAAGTTAGTTTACGTAGTGTGTAAGTCTAGGGACCGATGACCTTAGTAGTTGGTCACTTGGGAATTCATAGACATCAATTTTTTTTATTACTAGCTGAGGGACTATGGGAATGCACATCTCTAGTCCGCCCTCTACTCACGCCACAGCATCGACATGCACGCCCAGACTGGTGCCGTTCGAGGATCAGTTGGAACATGGAGTGGCGCACCGTAATCTTGAGCGCTGAAAGCAGTTTCTGCCTGCTCGCAAGTGATGGTCGTTCACGCGTACGACGTAGACCTGTTGAGCGCTGTCTCGCAGAAAGCATTCATCGAAGACCCACTGGTTCCACCCTCGGACGTGTGGTCCGGGATGCAACAAGCCACTACTCACGTGCACCTTTGATGTTTATGGATAGCACTCTAACCAGCGCTCGGTATGTGGAGAATGTTGTGAGGCACGTCCTTTCGCCGTTCTTGGACAAAGAAGGTGATGTGTTGTTCCAGCCAGATAATGCTCGCCCACACACTATCCGTGAAACTCAACCTGCTCTGCAAAACGTGTAGCAACTTCCCTGGCCCGCACGATCTCTAGACTTGCCTCTAATCGAGCACGTGTGGCTTACGACGGAACTAGAAATGTCTCGTCCGAATCATCAGTCAACAAATATTACACAACAATGTGAACAGGTCGAGCAGGTATGGCACAGCATTCGCCATCTGTACTGTCCACTGGATGTCAGAGTCAGCGCCTGAATTGCTGCCCATGGAGGCTACCCCACGTATTAAAACGGGCGCTGCAGCGTGGGTCTTTGGCTGGTACCTCATAACCGCTGGTGCTATTGATCTGTAAATGTAATAATTTCATGTACTTCATATGCACTATTCCACCATTAAATCTTCAGTGAATTGGAAACCTCTCCAAGGGTGTACAAATTTTTTCCGGCAGTGTAATTTCACGGATTTACTAAAGTTTTTCACCCTGACAACCCCTACGAAATGATGGAAGGAAAAAAAAAAGTATATCGCTTACCATTTTGCCGATGTTCATGTAGTAAGAGTACTGTATAAGGTATGACGTTGTAATTTAGTACTTCCTTGCTACTAGCTGTATTCGCACCACGTTTTGTAGGCAGTATGCTCATACACCACTGAATGTAAGAGCAAAATTATATCATTGTGTGACACATACACTCATGCTCATAAATGAAGGATAATTGTAGACTGTGCTGCCACACAATATGGCACTACACCATACTGGCGCTAATAGTATAGGCACACAGGGAACACACACGAGACAGATCTGTAAGTCCACGGTATTGGTGATAAGTTGAGAAAACCGTCTTGAAACAGAAGTGCTACAAAACTCCACTGTTTCCTGCGCATGTTCCCCGACATCATTACGGGATATGATCGCCATGCACACCTACACAGGCCGCACGACGGATTGACATACTCTGGATCAGGTGGTCGAGCAGGTGCTGGGGTATAGCCTCCCATTCTTGCAACAGTGCCTGTCGGAGCTCCTGAATTGTCCTAGGGGTTTGAAGATGTGCAGCGATAAGTCCACCGAGAGCATCCCAGGCGTCCTCGATGGGGTTTAGGTCTGGAGAACAGGCAGGCAACTCCATTCATCTGATATATTCTGTTTAAAGGTACTCCTCCAAGATGGCAGCTCGTTGGGGCCGTGCGTTATCATCCATCAAGAGGAAGGTGGGACCCACTGCATCACTGAAGAGGCGGACATACTGGTGTAAAATGACGTCCCCATACACATGACTTGTTACAGTTCCTCTGTCAAAGACGTGCAGGAGAGTACGTGCACCAATCATAATCCCACCCTACACCATCAAACCATGACCTCCCTTTCAAGGACATTAAGGGGCTGGTATCTAGTTCCTGGTTCACGCTATATGAAAACCCGGACTATACCTGGACTCATCCGTGAACATAACCTGGGACCACTGCTCCAATTACCACGACTGTGGTCTTGACACCAGGCATTACAGCCTCTCCTGTGACCAGGGGTCAGTGGAATGCACCTTGCAGTTCTCCGGGCGAATAAACCATGTTTGTTGAGTCCTCTGTAGACTGTGTGTGTGGAGACAACTGTTCCACTGGCTGCGGTAAGGTCGCGAGCAAGGCTACCTGCAGTACTCTGTGGCCGTCTGCGGACACTGATGCTGAGATATCGGTCTTTTTGTGGTGTTGTACACTGTGGACGTCCCGTACTGTAGCGCCTGGACACGTTTCCTGTCTGCTGGAATCGTTGCCATATCTTGAAATCACACTTTGTGGCACACGGAGGGCGCGTGCTACGACCTGCTGTGTTTGACCAGCCTACAGTCGCCCTAGTAATATATCCCCCATAACGTCATAAATATGCGTTCTTTGAGCCATTTTCAACACACAGTCACCGTTAGCACGTCTAATAACTTCTGCGCACTTACTCGCTGCACCGTTCTCTGACATGCACCAACACACCTCTGCGTGTGTGGACTGCTGCAGGCGCCACCGTGCGACGACCGCAAGTCAACAGCACCGCATGGTCATACCCCGAGGTGATTTAAACCCGCAAACCGCCGACCAGAGCGTTGTTTCACCATGTATCAGAATTATCCTTAATACACTCCTGGAAATGCAAAAAAGAACACTTTGACACCGGTGTGTCAGACCCACCATACTTGCTCCGGACACTGCGAGAGGGCTGTACAAGCAATGATCACACGCACGGCATAGCGGACACACCAGGAACCGCGGTGTTGGCCGTCGAATGGCGCTATCTGCGCAGCATTTGTGCACCGCCGCCGTCAGTGTCAGCCAGTTTGCCGTGGCATACGGAGCTACATCGCAGTCTTTAACACTGGTAGCATGCCGCGTGAACCGTATGTGCAGTTGACGGACTTTGAGCGAGGGTGTATAGTGGCCATGCGGGAGGCCGGGTGGACGTACCGCCGAATTTCTCAACACGTGGGGCGTGCGGTCTCCACAGTATATCGATGTTGTCTCCAGTGGTCGGCGGAAGGTGCACGTGCCCGTCGACCTGGGACCGGACCGCAGCGACGCACGGATGCACGCCAAGACCGTAGGATCCTACGCAGTGCCGTAGGGGACCGCACCGCCACTTCCCGGCAAATTAGGGACACTTTTGCTCCTGGGGTATCGGTGAGGACCATTCGCAACCGTCTCCATGAAGCTGGGCTACGGTCCCGCACACCGTTAGGCCGTCTTCCGCTCACGCCCCAACATCGTGCAGCCCGCCTCCAGTGGTGTCGCGACAGGCGTGAATGGAGGGACAAATGGAGACGTGTCGTCTTCAGCGATGAGAGTCGCTTCTGCCTTGGTGCCAATGATGGTCGTATGCGTGTTTGGCGCCGTGCAGGTGAGCGCCACAATCAGGACTGCATACGACCGAGGCACACAGGGCCAACACCCGGCATCATGGTGTGGGGAGCGACCTCCTACACTGGCCGTATACCTCTGGTGATCGTCGAGGGGACACTGAATAGTGCACGGTACATCCAAACCGTCATAGAACCCATCGTTCTACCATTACTAGACCGGCAAGGGAACTTGCTGTTCCAACAGGACAATGCACGTCCGCATGTATCCCGTGCCACCCAACGTGCTCTATAAGGTGTAAGTCAACTACCCTGGCCAGCAAGATCTCCGGATCTGTCCCCCATTGAGCATGTTTTGGACTGGATGAAGCGTCGTCTCACGCGGTCTGCACGTCCAGGACGAACGCTGGTCCAACTGAGGCGCCAGGTGGAAATGGCATGGCAAGCCGTTCCACAGGACTACATCCAGCATCTCTACGATCGTCTCCATGGGAGAATAGCAGCCTGCATTGCTGCGAAAGGTGGATATACACTGTACTAGTGCCGACATTGTGGATGCTCTTTTGCCTGTGTCTATGTGCCTGTGGTTCTGTCAGTGTGATCATGTGATGTATCTGACCCCAGGAATGTGTCAATAAAGTTTCCCCTTCCTGGGACAATGAATTCACGGTGTTCTTATTTCAATTTCCAGGAGTGTATATGAGCATGAGTGTAGTTCACAAGGTACGACGTCGTAAACAATGAAATGCGTGAAAAACTGCCACATCGTGCATGACTGCTAACTCTGTACGCAGTAAATTTCGCACACAGTATCCACATATCCCACTGAGAGTACCTACAAAATTATATAATTGTACGACAACTATCTTGGGAGATCTGACGTCGTAAACATTAAGGACAAGTTCGGATATTGCGTGGACACACACCTATAAATAAATACCTGGGTAACGCCGGGTTTCTGTGCTAGTAGTTGTATAGTTGTATGCCTTTGTACGTTCGACGAAGCTCACAAAAAAAAAGCGAACAACCTGTGCATTTCTCCAATCACTTGCAAAGCCTAGTTTCTGCAGCGACCTTCTGTAGACTGCTGCTGGAAAAGGAGCAAGTTCTTTCGAACATTCTATGCATCCCGTCAGTTCCAGTCGCCCTTCTTCTGTTGTTTTTTTATTTTCTATCTCGCAGTCAATGATTTAGACATCTTCAATTTTGTCTACAGCTCGTGGTCTAGGGGCTAGCGTTGCTGCCTCTGGATCACGGGCTCCCGGGGTCGATTCCCGGCCAGGTTGGGGATTTTCTCTGTTCAGGGACTGGGTATTTGTGTTGTCCTCATCATTTCATCATCATCGTCATTTGTGAGAGTGACTAGATTGAATTGTGAAAAGAAAATGGACTGTGCAAAAATTGGGACTTCGTGCGGGCGCTGAAGACTGCGCAGTTGAGCGCCCCACAAACCAAACATCATCATCATCTTCTTCAATTTTGTTACAGGAAGTGCCGTGGTTCGGCCTCGGTACTCTCCAAATGTGCGCTGTGGAGTCTGCCATACGCCACAACTCGGAGTACCACGTGTACGTGCTCCACACGTGTGCGCCTCCTGCAGAAGGCTTCACCGTCCCCGAGGGCGCCAAGGCGATATACGCTCCAACAGATTTTTTCTTCAAGGACACTGATCTTGATCCGTCCATCTTAACACTGTACCGCTTCTTTGGTACAGAGTATTCTGTACAGCACGCGAAGGAGGTCCTGAGTCTTGTGACACTCTGGAAGTATGGTGGCATCTACCTCACCCTGGACTACATCATTCAAAGGTGAGTGACTGATGTTTTTATCTCTTCATAATTTATGTTTTTCGTGAATGAGATTTGCACTCTGCAGCGGAGTGTGCTCTGATATGAAACTTCCTGGCAGATTGAAACTGTGTGCCGGACCGAGACTCGAACTCGGGACCTTTGCCTTTCGCATGCAAGTGCTCTACCAACTGAGCTGCCCAAGCACGACTCACGCCCCGTCCTCACAACTTTACTTCTGGTAGAGCACTTGCCCGCGAAAGGCAAGGTCCCGAGTTCGAGTCTCGGTCCGGCACACAGTTTTAATCTGCCAGGAAATTTCTTATGTTTTTCGTATTTACTTCAAGTATTCAGTTCTCCTCTTCGCTGTTAGTCTTGGTATACGCTGCTTTTGCAGGGCTATTGTGAAATACTTTCATTAACTTTGTCACTGTATTAAATCAAATACTCAGTTCTCCTCTCTGATGTTAATCTTGCTATATGCTGCTTTTACAGGTCTATTATAAAAGACTTCCACAAAATTTATCATGATATTACACGATCAGACCCACTTACCACTAGTACCGCCACCGTTTACTCATCAGCAAACACAGTACCGTTACATGAATTCCACTATCAGAGGTATTGTAATGATTTTTCTCTTGTAGCTTTCTATTCGTTCGTTTCCGAACCAGGGACCCTTACTCAAGTTCATACATTTGTCCGTCGCCACCACCCATGAAAGTGTGCAACATCATGACGGAATCATCTTGTATGTACAAACATCTACAGGCGCCGGTGCCTATAACTTTGACACTGTGTAGCGTCGTTGGATGACGTTTCTGGACACGGGTTCCTATGCAAAACTTGAGATCAAGTCTCCTCTAGAAGCGTGTAACATGAATTGTGAAACACCCTGTATAACTGAGTATATTTCTGCGGAGGATTTCTGTACCATACTATGGAACACAACCTATAATCAGAAGATTATGTCTCAGTACCAGTTCAAACAAATGCTGTAGCAGTCTTCATCGCAAAGAAACATTGTAATGGAAGCAAATGGGCAAAAACGGAAGCAAATGAATGTAAAGCAAGTTGTCATTAAAGGATATCCTTTATCAGTTGAATTACTCAACTTTTATGCTGATGACACTGTTCATAAGCGAAAAAAAATGCTTGGCTCTGATGTATAATAAATAGCTATGAAAGATGGTCTTTCTCTTTGCGAAAAACGAAATAGTTATATCGGACTCATAAGATGATTTACAGTCCGTGAACTGTATTTAATAAAACAAAAAGAAGCATTCAGTTCCAATGGGTGACAAGAACAAAATTATTTAGGGGACAAATGCGTGTAACAGGTCATTGTTTTTAAATATTTTGTGTTTAGCTTGAGTTTAGATATGTCCAATGACGTTAACTAAAGAAACTATTCTCCAGTTTAAGCGACGCAGTTAAAGGACCGTACCTGAAAAAGACAGAGTAGCGTCAATGATAAACTTTTAAACAATTATGGTAGTTCTTACAATGCATTAGGGAGTAGACTGTTAGACACTGACAGAAAAATAAAAAAAAATTAACTCATACTGAAAGACACATAAAAAATGAAAAAGGCCAATTCTGAGTTCCTTGAAGAAAGAACAGTCTTAACAAGACTAAAAATTGTTAGTGATGGTGATGATGAATGGTATTGATGATGATGACGTTACTGAGGTTACGTTGCCAATTACACAATGGTAATTGTTATGTTACTGTAATTATCATGCTTATCATTTATTGCCTCCCCATGAACCATGGACCTTGCCGGTGGTGGGGAGGCTTGCGTGCCCGAACGATACAGATAGCCGTACCGTAGATGCAACCACAACGGAGGGGTATCTGTTGAGAGGCCAGGCAAACGTGTGGTTCCTGAAGAGGGGCAGCAGCCTTTTCAGTAGTTGTAGGGGCAACAGTCTGGATGATTGACTGATCTGGTCTTGTAACACTAACCAAAACGGCCTTGCTGTTGTGGTACTGCGAACGGCTGAAAGCAAGGGGAAACTACAGCCGTAATTTTTCCCGAGGGCATGCAGCTTTACTGTATGGTTAAATGATGATGGCGTCCTCTTGGGTAAAATATTCCGGAGGTAAAATAGTCCCCCACCCAGTAAAAAGACGAGGGCTAGTAGAAATCCTTCGGTAACAGTAGAAATATTGAATTTAAGTGATGAAAGGAGAAAATATAAAAATGCAGTAAATGAAGCAGGCAAAAAGGAATACAAACGTCTCAAAAACGAGATCGACAGGAAGTGCAAAATTGCTAAGGAGGCATGGCTAGAGGACAAATGTAAGGATGTGGAGGCTTATCTCACTAGGGGTAAGATAGATACTGCCTACAGGAAAATTAAAGAGACCTTTGGAGATAAGAGAACCACTTGTATGAACATCAAGAGCTCAGATGGAAACCCAGTTCTAAGCAAAGAAGGGAAAGCAGAAAGGTGGAAGGAGTATATAGAGGGTCTATACAAGGCCGATGTACTTGAGGACAATATTATGGAAATGGAAAGAGATGTAGATGAAGATGAAATGGGAGATACGATACTGCTTGAATAGTTTGACAGAGCACTGAAAGACACGAGTCGAAACAAGGCCCCGGGAGTAGACAACATTCCATTAGAACTACCGACGGCCTTGGGAGAGCCAGTCCTGACAAACTCTACCATCTGGAGAGCAAGATGTACGAGACAGCCGAAATACCCCCACTCTTCAAGAAGAATTTAATAATTCCAATCCCCAAAAAAGCAGGTGTTGACAGATGTGAAAATTACCGAACTATCAGTTTAATAAGTCACAGCTGCAAAATACTAACTCGAATTAATTACAGACGAATGGAAAAACTGATAGAAGCTGACCTCGGGTTCAAATGGCTCTGAGCATTATGGGACTTAACATCTTAGGTCATCAGTCCCCTAGAACTTAGAACTACTTAAACCTAACTAACCTAAGGACATCACACACATTCATGCCCGAGGCAGGATTCGAACCTGCGACAGTAGCAATCCCGCGGTTCCGGACTGAAGCGCCTAGAACCGCACGGCCAACGCGGCCGGCGCTGACCTCGGGGAAGATCAGTGTGGAACACGTGAGGCAATACTGACCTTACGACTTATATTAGAAGAAAGATTAAGGAAAGGCAAACCTACGCTTCTAGCATTTGTAGACTTAGAGAAAGCTTTTCACAATGTTGACTGGAATACTCTCTTTCAAATTATAAAGGTGGCGGGGGTAAAATACAGGGAGCGAAAGGCTATTCACAATTTGTACAGAAACCAGATGGCAGTTATAAGAGTTGAGTGGCATGAAAGGGAAGCAGTGGTTGGGAAGGGAGTGAGACAGGGTTGTAGCCTCTCCCCGATGTTATTCAATCTGTATATTGAGCAAGCAGTAAAGGAAACAAAAGCAAAACGAGGATAATGGAATGTAGTCGAATTAAGTCGGGTGATGCTGAGGGAATTAGATTAGGAAATGAGACACTTAAAGTAGTAAAGGAGTTTTGCTATTTGGGGAGCAAAATAACTGATGATGGTCGAAGTAGAGAGGATATAAAATGTAGACTGGCAATGGCAAGGAAAGCGTTTCTGAAGAAGAGAAACATCGAGTATAGATCTAAGTGTCAACAAGTCATTTCTGAAAGTATTTGTATGGAGTGTAGCCATGTATGGAAGTGAAACATGGACAATAAATAGTTTGTACAAGAAGAGAATAGAAGCTTTCGAAATGCGTTGCTACAGAAGAATGCTGAAGATTAGATGGGTAGATCACGTAACTAATGAGGAGGTATTGAATAGGATTGTGGAGAAGAGAAGTTTGTGGCACAACTTGACTAGAAGAAGGGATCGGTTGGTAGGACATGTCCTGAGGCATCAAGGGATCACAAATTTAGCATTGGAGGGCAGCGTGGAGGGTAAAAATCGTAGAGGGAGACCAAGAGATGAATACAATAAGCAGATTCAGAAGGATGTAGGTTGCAGTAGGTACTGGGAGATGAAGGAGCTTGCACAGCATAGATTAGCATGGAAAGGTGCATCAAACCAGTCTCAGGACTGAAGACCACAACAGCAACATCATTTATTGGAGCGTGATGCTTGTACCTTACACCGAGCACCTTGTTGAATAAATAATATATAATTTATGATAGGAAGGGATCATAATAACACATCAAGATAATTTAAAACAAATGCAATTCTTATTGAAGCAAAAAGTTAGGACAATACCCTTACACAATTTTTTTGAGGTGAAACTGCCACATTATTTTCTGGTAATAAGGTGGTTTTCGTGGGGTGGTACGGAAATTTTCCACGGAAATATACTCAGTGAGAGGAGAAGGTTGCCCGAGCGGTTCTATGCGCTTCAGTCAGGTTAGTTAGGTTTAAGTAGTTCTACGTTCTAGGGGACTGATGACCTCAGATGTTAAGTCACATAGTGCTCAGAGCCATTTGAACCAGACGAATGTTAGGAACTCTTAAGAAGCCGATGATGATACTATAAGTTTCTCAATTTTATAGGTAATAGTGTTTACACTAATGGGAAATTGGTTTATTTAAACATTAGGAGTTCCTTTCTCTCATTCTTATTATTTCATTTCGTACAACGTGTTTTAATGCTGTCCTGAAACAGAAAAGTACAAATTTATGACATTTAAAGTGAATGTGGATGCACAGTAACTAGTGTTAGGTATTTTTCAGCTAGAAAATCTGTTAAAATAAACAGGACCTGTTTACTTACGTTAGATGAAGAATCAAAAAATATAACAACACAGTTTTAAAATTTATCTTTTATTTTATCGACGAAGTTGTACATTTACTTTTATGATATGACTAGTTTCGAATTTATTCAGATGTAACAATAAAATAAAGTAAATACCAAGAAACCGTTATCCACTACTCTGCGTTGTTGTTGTTGTGGTCTTCAGTCCTGATACTGGTTTGATGCAGCTCTCCATGCTACTGTATCCAGTGCAAGCTTCTTCATCTCCCAGTACCTACTGCAACCTACATCCTTCTGAACCTGTTTAGTGTATTCATCTCTTGGTCTCCCTCTACGATTTTTACCCTCCACGCTGTCCTCCAATGCTAAATATGTGATCCTTTGATGTCTCAGAGCATGTCTTACCAACCGATCCCTTCTTCTAGTCAATTTGTGCCACAAACTCCTTTTCTCCTCAATTCTATTCAATACCTCCTCATTTGTTATGTGATCTACCCATCTAATCTTCAGTATTCTTCTGTAGCAACGCATTTCGAAAGCTTCTATTCTCTTCTTGTCCCAACTATTCATCATCCATGTTTCACTTCCATGCATGGCTACACGCCATACAAATACTTTCAGAAACGAATTCCTGACACTTAGATCTATACTCGATGTTAACAAATTTCTCTTCTTCAGAAACGCTTTCCTTGCCATTGCCAGTCTACATTTTATATCCTCTCTACTTCGACCATCATCAGCTATTTTGCTCCCCAAATAGCAAAACTCATTTACTACTTTAAGTGTCTCATTTCCTAATCTAATTCCCTCAGCATCACCCGACTTAATTCGACTACATTCCATTATCCTCTACTCCATTACTCTACAACTGGTGAAAATGTATTACAGCTAACTATTGCATTTACCTATGTACCTATGTGAGCTATATGGAATTATACATCTGAATACTGTGACTTATACCTGCTTGTTGTGATATAAATACACTCTAAGAAAGAAAAGATCCATCACGAAGAAATTATCCGAATGGGACGAAAATAGGCAAATATAATTTACAATAGTACCAAAGAAATGATTACAATTTCAGAAAACCTGAATGATCAGTTCACGAGAAGAGAGAAGAGAAAAGAGCTTCACAAAATGAGCGAGTGAGTAATGTCACAAACAATTTTCGGTATGGAAAGTTTTCAAAACACGGTATCTCGCAAATGACTCTCACTAGAATCCGCAACGATCACCACTGAAGTTCTAATTTATTCTACTTTTAGTCTGTTAATGACAATAGGCATCATCCCATTAAAAATTGTATGTTTCCAAAAAAATATACTTTAGAAGTATAATTACAATGTTAATTGGCTAACAGTTGGAGCCTCTGACTACCCATAGGTTATGTGAAAACCGCACATCAACAGCAGTTTCCATTTCCACAGTATTTGCGGTGCATGTCTTACGTGATGCTCCCCGGTATGGAGACTACTGCTTGGTGTTTGGATAACTGTTGATGGTGATTGCTACAGGCCGCTTTGGGGGTTGGGGGAGGACTGGATCGCGGCAGCGGGCCTGAAAGAGGTGTCGCTGCGTGCCATGTCCCTGTCTGCGACGCCGCTGTCTCCCGGCCAGCAGGTGGCCATCGAGATAGTGCGGCGTCTGCACGTCGACGGCGGCGCTCCAGACGGCGCCGTCGCACTGGTCACCAGCGTGCTCAGCGAACGCTGCGCCTTCGATCAGGTGAGTCACGCTCGCGAGAGTTCGAAGTGGGCAATTAGACGAGAAAATATCAGATTCATTTGCTTTAGACTTACTTTCCATCTTGTTACGAATGTCAACACATTTACTTGACAGCTACGGCGGATCGTATTATGGCACGTGCACCACGACATCCTAAACAAGCTGTACTTTTATAATTTCATGGTGTTTAAACCACACTTTTTTTCTCTCCAAAGTAACGTCTCCAGATGGCCATCGTGTCGGTAGTGGGTCACTGTCCGCTCCGTTCCTATTACGTAGTTGCGCTGGGAAAAGGAATCCACTAACGTTCGCGTTAGGTTATCGAGTGCATGTAATGACATCAGTTTCGCCATGAGCGACTCTAATCCGTCCAGATCTTTTTTTTCCAGTCTTCTGAATCGTTTGATGCGGCCCGCCACAAATTCCTCTCCTGTGCTAACCTGTTCATCTCAGAGTAGCATTTGCAACCTACGTCATCAATTACGCTACTGGCCAGTAAAATTGCTACACCAAGAGGAAATGCAGATGATTAACGGGTATTCATTGGCCAAATATATTATACTATAACTGACATGTGATTACATTTTCACGCAATTTGGGCGCATATATCCTGACAAATCAGTACCCAGAACAACCACCTCTGCCCGTAATAACGGCCTTGAGACGCCTGGGCATTGAGTCAAACAGAGCTTGGATGGCGTGTACAGGTACAGCTGCCCATGTAGCTTCAAAACGATATCACAGTTCATCAAGAGTAGTGTCTCGCGTATCGTGACGAGCCAGTTGCTCGGCCACCATTGAACAGACGTTTTCAGTTGGTGAGAGATCTGGAGAATGTGATGGCCAGGGCAGCAGTCGAACATTTTCTATATCCAGAAACATCCAGCAACATGCGGTCGTGCATTATCCTGCTGAAATGTACGGTTTCGCAGGGATCTAATGAAGGGTAGAGCCACGGGTCGTAACACATTTGAAATGTAACGTCCACTGTTCGAAGTGCCGTCATTGCGAACAAGAGGTGACCGAGACGTGTAACCAATGGCACCCCATACCATCACGCCGGGTGATACGCCAGTATGGCGATGACGAATACACGCTTCCAATGTGCGTTTACCGCGGAATCGCCAAACACGGATGCGACCATCATGATGCTGTAAACAGAACCTGGATTCATCCGAAAAAATGACGTTTTGCTGTTAGTGCACCCAGGTTCGACCTTGAGTACACCATCGCAGGCGCTCCTGTGTGTGCTGCAGCGTCAAGGGTAACAGCAGTCACGGTTTCCGGGCTGATAGTCTATGCTGCTGAAATGGTCGTCGAACTGTTAGTGCAGATGGTTGTTGTCTTGCAAACGTCCCCACGTGTTGACTCAGGGATCGAGACGTGGCTGCACGATCCGTTACAGCCATGCGGATAAGATGCCTGTCATTTTGACTGCTAGTGATACGAGGCCATTGGGATCCAGCACGGCGTTCCGTATTACTCTCCTGAAGCCACCGATTCCATATTCTGCTAACAGTCATTGGATCTCAACCAACGCGAGCAGAAATGTCGCGATACGATAAACCGCAATCGCGATAGGCCTCAATCAGACCTTAATCAAAGTCGGAAACGTGATGGTACGCATTTCTCCTCCTTACACGAGGCATCACAACAACGTTTCGCCAGGCAACGCCGGTCAACTGCTGTTTGTGTATGAGAAATCGGTTGGAAACTTTCCTCGTGTCAGCACGTTGTGGGTGTCGCCACTGGCACGAACCTTGTGTGAATGCTCTGTAAAGCTAATCATTTGCATATCACAGCATCTTCTTCCTGTCGGTTAAATTTCACATCTGTAGCACTTCATCTTCGTGGTGCAGCAATTTTAATGGCCAGTAGTGTATTTGCTGGATGTATTCCGATCTCTGTCTTCCTCTATAGTTTTTGTCCTCTACAGCTCCCTGTGGTACCATGAAAGTCATTCCCTCATGTCTTAACAGATGTCCTATCATTCTGTCCCTTCACCTTATCAGTGTTTGCCACATATTCCTTTCCTCTCCGATTCTGCGTAGAACCTCCTCATTCCTTACCTTATCAGTCTACCTGATTTTCAACATTCGTTTGTAGCACCACATCTCAAACGCTTCGATTCTCTTCTGTTCCGGTTTTCCCACAGTCCATGTTTCAGTACCATGCTTACTCCAGACGTACAATCACAGAAATTTCTTTCTCAGATTCAGGCTAATATTTGATGTTAGTAGACTACTGTAGGTCAGGAATGCCTTTTTTTGCCATAGCTAGTCTGCTCGTGATGTCTCTCCGTCCGTCATTGGTTATTTTATTGCCTAGGTAGCAGAATTCTATAACTTCATCTACTTTGTGACCATCAATCTTGATAATAAGTTTATTACTGTTTCCATTTTTAATACTTCTCATTACCATCGTCTTTCTTCGATTTACTCTCAGTCCATACTGTGTGCTCATTAGACTGTTCATTCCATTCAGCAGATCATGTAATTCTTCTTCACTTTCACTCAGGATAGCAATGTCATCAGCCAATCGTATCATTGATATCCTTTCACCCTGAATTTAAATTCCACTCCTCAACCTTTCTTTTATTTCCATTATTGCTTCCTCGGTGTACAGATTGAACAGTAAGGGTGAAAGGCTACATCCTTGTCTAACACCCTTTTTGATTCGAGCACTTTGCTCTTGGTCGTGCACTCTTATTATTCCCTCTTGGCTGTTGTACATATTGTATATGACCCCTCCCTCCCTATAGCTTACCCGTACTTTTTTTCAGAATTTCGAACATCTTGCACCATTGTACATTGTCGAACGCTTTTTCTAGGTCGACAAATCCTATGAACGTGTCTTGATTTGTCTTAAGTCTAGGTTCAAATGGCTCTGAGCAGTATGGGACTTAACATCTGAGGTCATCAGTCTCCTAGAACTTAGAACTACTTAAACCTAACTAACCTAAGGACATCACACACATTCATGCCCGAGGCAGGATTCGAACCTGCGACCGTAGCAGCAGCGTGGTTCAGAACTGAAGCACCTACAACCGCTCGGCCACATCGGCCGACCTTTAGCCTTGCTTCCATTATTAACCGTAACGTCAGAATTGCCTCTCTCGTGCCTTTACTTTTCTTAAAGCCAAACGGATCGTCATCTAGCGCATCCGCAGTTTTCTTTTCCATTGTTCTGTTTATTATTTTTGTAAACAAGTTGGATGCATGAGCTGTTAAGTTGATTGTGCGATAATTCTCATACTTGTCAGCTATTGCTGTCTTCGGATGTTACTGTGATAATAAGAGACGTATAAATACACTTCGTGTATTCGTCTGCGTGTAATAATCGTTCTTCGGAGCCCGGGCCGCGTCGCGAGGTGTCGGATTGTGTAGCGTGAGCGTTCAGGCCATGTGGTGCGCAGCTTACATCCGCCGCGACACGGGCACCAGCTATCGTACCGTCTGCCACCGGGGGCGTAGTCTTCACCTGCGGAGGAGGCGTGTGACGTCAGCGACTGCGTTAGCAACAGCGGCGTCTGAACGTATAGCTGAGCACCAACACAGCAAGGGAGGCGTATCTCATGCGCACATTATGAAACATGGGTGGGACAAAAAGCGCCGGCCGTGTGGCCGAGCGGTTCTAGGCGCTTCAGTCTGGAACCGCGCGACCGCAACGGTCGCAGGTTCGAATCCTGCCTCGGGCATGCATGTGTGTGATGCCTTTAGGTTAGTTAGGTTTAAGTAGTTCTAAGTTCTAGGAGACTGATGACCTCAGATGTTAAGTCCCATAGTCATCCGAGCCATTTCAGCCATTTTTGAATAAAAAGCGACACAAAGAGCGCAACAAAGCCCTCCACAAAAACTTCCGAGCCCCCAGAAACAAGTAACGTGTAGTCGGACGACCATGAGGACATAGTACAATACACTGATAAGGAATTCCACGTAACCGCATTACTGCCTTAAAAGTACTATAGTTGAAGTACAAACTTACTCATTGGGCAACATCAAACGCAAAACTGACTGAGGCTACAGAACAATAAGAAAAAGAAAATGCCGGACGTAGGGATAAAACAAAAACCGGCTGGAGTGGCCGTGCGGTTCTAGGCGCTACAGTCTGGAACCGAGTGACCGCTGCGGTCGCAGCTTCGAATCCTGCCTCGGGCATGGACGTATGTGATGTCCTTAGGTTGGTTAGGTTTGGTTAGTTCTAAGCTCTAGGCGACTGATGATCTCAGAAGTTAAGTCGCATACTGCTCAGAGCCATTTGAACCATTTTTTTTGATAAAACAAAAACAGGTCGGATCGTTCGTTTGCTAGTGCGGCAGCTACTGCTCCATTCGCTGGGACGGTCGATACAAAATCAAAGGCTAAGACCACACAGGCTAAGCAAGGTAGCACATTATTCATCAAATCCCAGGACAAGAAAGATGCAAAGGAAATACGGACACGTCAGTCAGAACCAATTGATTAGAAGACAGAAAAGATAAGAATCAAGAAAATGAAGACAGCAAGAAATGTAGTCATAACTGAAGCAGAAATAGAAGAGGAAATCAGGAAACTGAAACGAAATTCGGAGTTGAATAAAGAAATAACATACGAACCACCTAGGAAGCGTAGGCTGAAAGTGATAGTGTATGGTTTCCCAGTTACCATGCCAGAAAGTGAGTTAACTGAGTCACTGTACGAGCAGAACTTGGAGGGAACGACACATAGAAAACAATTCTTAGAAGGAACGAAAGTCGTGTTTAAAACAGACCCACGGAGGAAGCTGAGAGTAAATTAGCTACTGGAGGTAAATCCAAAAGTCAGAGCACAATTGGTTACGCGTAAAAGAATATACATTGGCTTTCGATCAATTACTGTGAAGGACTACGAGCCAGTCACCAAATGCGATAACTGCCACGACTATGAACACTTTGCTAAGTACTGAAAGGGAAATAAACCGACATGCTCTCATGTAGAGTGTGACAATCTAAAAGAGAACTGTAAAAATATTAAGCGAGCTCCAGTGTGCATTCCATGTGCGAAAAGGAAGATATCATGCAGCCAAGGAGGTAAAGACTGCGTGACATACCAACTATTCCTGGAGCGGGAAATTCAAAGAACCGGAAATGGATTCTGAACCGTTGTGCAATCCGTGGTGAACATTACAGGGAGCCACAGAGTAAATACAAACGTGCAAATATCATGTCGGCAGTCGAAGAAGGTGAAACACCGTCCAGGAAGAAAACTATTACACTCGAGCCCACTGATCAAATGGATTATAAGATTATCTGTCATTTTTGTAAGAAACGGAAACTTCCATTGAAGAGAAAGCGAGATGCATAAGGAGCCAAAATTTTTTGGTCTAAAGTGAAGAACGAGAAGAGACATAGCGACACAAACGGAAAACGTGACTAACCATATAGACAATGGCGACAACAAAATGGACAATACAAAGGCCACTAGTAAGAATAATGGAGAGAAAGAGTGGGGTTTCTAGAAGAGGCTAAGAAGAAAGGAAAACAAGGAACGGACAGCATGCCTACCTCCAGACAAGAAAGAGTTAAAGGACATACTATCAAATTCAGAAAAAGTTGAAAGTGCAATAAACGCAAGGAGTGACAGCACGCAACAAGCTGTAGTAGGGAGTGTCACAGCACATAGCAGCTTCAGAGTGTAACTAACACTAGAGGATGCATCGCCTACGCAGACGATCTGCTAATTATAGTATCTGCTGACACAAGGGTTAAATTAGAGGAAAACTGTACGGTAGTTCTTGAAAGACTAAGCAACTGGTGCGTAGAATACTAACGATAGCAGTGCACAAGACAGTTTATATATATTACTAAAAGGAACATATTCAAGAATAAAAATCCCACAGAAACCTATTTGTGAAAAGAAAAGTAGTATATAGGTACCTTGCAATTAACATCGACGGAAAGCATAAGTTCAATGCACATATAGAAATCGTCTGCCAGAGAGGCATTAAAATCATAAATAAAATAGCAACAACTGTACTCCTGCTTCTCACAAGCGCATATAGAACAACACCGACTGAGGCGTTGCTAGTGATATTAGGCTTGCTATCGCTAGATCTAGCAGTAAGGAAGACAGGTGCAAAATATTGTTTCAAAAAGCGCGGTTATGATAAGATAATGAGATACTGGGCACAAGAGCCTTATCGAATAAGGAAATAAAGGCATACATTAAGAGAGAATGGCAAAAAAATCTGGGAAAGGGCAGGAACAGCTAGGAGAACCTACCAGTTCTTTCCTGACGTGAAATAAAGAACAAGAATGACATATTTCCTTCCGACCAAGAAAGCTATGCGCTACCTGTCTGGAGATGGTCCGTATCCCAACTAATTACTAAAAATGGAACAGTGCACCACAGACACTTGTGAATGTAGAGCAATTGATACCCCGGATCACATCGTCTTGAAATGTGCCGTTGGACAAGATGTTACAGACCAGCAAAGGAAAGCATTTAGAAATGCAACAATTTGTAATATAAATAGGAATGAGAAACGGTGACGTAAACAGAACTCGCTTACAGCGAAGATATCAGGTTATGAACTGCAAGCCTACATAGGTGAGAGTCCGTCAAGGAGAAGCCATACGTCATAATAACGAGATGCGCCAAGGCACAACACCCACCTACAATAACCTTTTGAAAACAGCGAGGAGACGGGCCTCGCGGAGGGCCAGGAAGGACTTCCTGACAGCCATCTCGCAGTCTCTACACCTTGGGTGACGCAGCAGCACAGCCCCTGTAAATCCTGAGTTGCACCTCAGCGCGCCGGGGGCTAACCATCCAGAAAAAAGAGAGATCCAGCTTGGTCCCAATACCACGTACAGTAGTGTAGTGTAGTGCTGTGTAGTGTAGTGTTGTAGCAGTGTAGTCCAGAATATTCATTACAAAATTTGTGATCTACCAATGCTGTATAGTGTTAAAGACCAGTAGTGTGTACCTTCTGGATTCCGGACGAACAGATTTCTGTGCGTCAAATCGCCAAATGATAGTGTTCAGACTTTTCTTTAGTTATTATTGCTATTATTTTTTTTTAATGTAGTTATTCTATGCAGATCTTCCCTTAAATAGCATTATGCTTAGTTACTACTAACATCTTTGAAATCATGTAAAATGTTATGTGCTTCATTCATGACAGTCCGTGTCCACCATTCGGTCTGTTTTTTTATATAGATAAGACTAAAAAAAAGTAAACTTTGTGTCCTGCCTTACGGCAGGTCTTATCATGGGGGAAGCCTTGTAAGAGAGGTTCACCACATGGACGTATATGGAAGTGATTCCAGTGGTGGTTTCCCGTTGCCTTCCACTGATGATGATGAAATGATAATGAGGACAACACAGCATCCAGTCCATGAGTGAAGAAAATTTCCCACCCAGCCGGGAATCGAACCCGGGCCCCTTGGCGCGACAGACCGCCGCGCTGACCACTCACCTAACGTGGGCGGACAGACTAAAATAAAATAGGAAATAAATACATAAATAAATTTCAAAATAACATTACACGTTTCAGCATTCCGTCATTTACAAAGTGTATAAAATACAAGACAAAACTGGTATAAAAATATGAAAAAGTGTTATATTTTATCAATGATTAGAGACATAGTGTAATGAGTGTAGTATGGTTTTCTAGCTTACCAGTGTTATGACAGTTATGTAAAATTGTTCAGTATATATATCGTCAACATTCTCAATCACGAGATCAGTGCAGACTGCTATCAAGGAATTGGAAGCTAAGTGGACTAAATAGCTAGGTGGCGCTATATACATGGTACATGCTGCATTTGTTTTTCACAAATATATTTTTATCATTACATCGTCTAAAACTATCGTCAGTAAAGAAGCCAACGGCGTTGACAAATTAGTAACACAGGTTTTCACGCGATCATCAAAGTTAAGCAAAGTTGTGTGCCGTTACCACCTGGATGGGTGACCGTTTGGGCAAAACCGGCTCTCGTTGGTTTTAAGCAGACACTAGTCACCGAAGAGGCGTCCAGCTGAAAGACGTGCACCAGGCCGTGGCGCCACACGACACCGCCTTCTTTATCAGTAAACAATTCGCGGAAATAACTTTATAATGTTTTACAAAATTGTATTTCCTACAAAACAATGCGTAACAGATCTTTTGCATGGTCGAAAGTAATACATTGGAAGAGGCTGCTGACTAGTGCTAGCATACATGAGGCAGTTAGTTTATACACTGTTAAGTTGTCGAAAGTTGTTTGTTAACAGACAGTTTGCCGCATGTACGCTAGTTATACTTAGCGGCCCCTTTCAGTGTTTTATTTTCGACCACACAGAAGATCCGCTACGCATCTTGTAAAGCACTGCAAAGTCATTTCCATGAATTGTTTTCTCATGAAAGTGTTTTGTACGATGTAACGATGAAAACGTAGTCGTGAACAAACAGAGGCAATGTGTACCATGTATCCAGCGCCGACTAATAACAGTAAGAAATTGAATTCTATTGTAACGTGGGAAATTATAATTTTGTTTTGTTTTGAGAAGCTTTCAGAATCTGTATGGCTTCTACAAAATCAAGAAACCTCGTACAACGCATTATTTGCAAACAAATAAATTGTTCTTTCTATATTTCTTTGCGTGCACAATTCCAGAGATAAGAGTAATACAGTCACGCTGGTGTAGCACGTAAAATTAGATGATTTCGTTGTAAACAAACCCTGTCTTAATGTTACAGTGCACTTAAGACTACCACAGATGAGGTGTAAGGTGGTTAATCCGTTGTAGATGGCTGGGAGTAAGCCACGCCTCAGTTTTTAGTCCTTTCCCGCAAGGGGGAAGGCGGGAACTTTGGGAATTCTTCTTCTTTCGTGCCTTGAATTATGTTTTTCTGATCTAAGTCAGTTTATTGATAAATTTGCAGGGGCGGGTGTGTACAGCTCTTACGTGCCAATGAGAAGTCTGTAGTCCTGACCTACGGTAGGTAAAGAACTTACGATTGAAAATATGCGGGCTCGACCTTTGTCAACTGCGAGTAGTGATTGTGATAAATCAGTACTTCTTAGGCCGCGCGAGATTAGCCGAGCGGTCTGGGCGCTGCAGTCATTGACTGTGCGGCTGGTCCCGGCGGAGGTTCGAGTCCTCCCTCGGGCTTGGGCGTGTGTGTTTGTCCTTAGGATAATTTAGGTTAAATAGTGTGTTAGCTTAGGGACTGATAACCTTAGCAATTAAGTCCCATAAGATTTCACACACATTTACTCAGTACTTCTTGGCATAAACTCTAGAGTAGTATTCTATGCCGACTCTAGCATACTTTGTACGTAAACTTTATTGAGTCTTGAGATATCATTGACGATGAGGGAAAGTGGTGGTGCAGCTTCCCAACTTGGCAAGGGCAAACACATGACATCACAAGCTTTCTCTTCTTAAAATCACGCAATCGTCTTTATGTGAAAAGCCACACCTTCCTCTACCCTCTACGTTTGAAGCACTATGGGCAGTGCCGTCAGTCCATCGCTGGATTCTGATGATCTAGCGCGCCACTTGGACAGATTTTGGCACGATGTCCCTCAGGACGACATCCAGTAACTCTATAATCAATGACAAGCCGAATAACTGCTTGCATAAGGGTCAGAGGTTGCCCAGGGCGTTAATGACTCGTTCAGTATGTGAAGCTCTTTTTCTGTAATAATTTGTTCATCTGTACAAGTAAGTCACATCTATCGATTTCCGACCCATTAGGATAATTAGTTCGTGGAGCGTCGCTTTTTCTTTTGTCTTACAAGGAACCCTTTGAGTGCGGGGTCGCAAGTTTAGTTTTTTAATAAGGCTTGTCGGAAAATGCTGTATTAACAATTATGTCAGGAAAAACATTAATTGCTAATGACTCACCAAGTGCATGAGGAGAGCGGCAGAAAATGAGTCAAACTCCTGTAGGAGGTATGTATTACACTTCACATAATAGACGTCGTCGACATCTAAGAGATGATGAAAACAAACCCTTAGTTTACACCAAAAACTCCGAATGAAAAAAGGCGCGCCATAGTCATCCTAAAGACTCACACCATCAAGATCGAAGGCAAACTTCTTTGGAGTTCCAACGATGCAGGACGTTCAGCTAGGTATCTACTCTTAAAGAATACATATAGAACAACGTTTGTGTAACGGGGTGATGAGAACTGATCTAATGTGACGGCATGCGACCGAATGCGATACAGTCTGTCGTTGAGCTTATCGTGAAACTGCCTACCCTTTAAGGGTGGCTGCAGACAGTGAGACAACATGTTTTGCAGGCACGGAAAAGCAAACATCCAAAGGCTGAATTTGTTCAGTGATTCCAGGTGGAATGAACTGCCATGTTACATACTTTTCAGAAGGGATACTTTGCTCGAAAGGAATATAATTTTTATACGCAGACCAGACCAGACCAGAGATTGCACAGAAGCAGTACTCATACCATAGTTGTAGTTCTCTTAGCCCATTTTCCCACTCTTGATTGCTGTCGCGTAGTTATTATCTACTGCCCTTGCAAAATAACGTACACAAGAAAAAATCATAGGGGACAGAGCACCTTCAGCTTCTCGCAGCACAATGAATAACTTTTCAGCCAGTTTACCATGCAGATTAACAGTCGGAATAACTGTATAAGTATTCCTTAAGGGACTGATGTTAGTTGATCTTCATGTAACTCTCTTGGTACCTCTAATTTCCAGGGTTTCTTTCATATGAATTTCATTTTCAAATCCACATTGGTCGGAGTTGAAAACAAATTCCTTACTGAACGATTGGATAAATTTGTATATCTACTACGACGGCATATATATATCGATAAGAAATGATTTTAGTTAGCAAGGAGCGATTAGTGAGGTAACATCATCATCATGAAACGTTAGGCTTCGTGTTAACAGTAAACATCATGTAAGCATAGTCAGTGTTCTTGGATATAAGTGTAGTGTACTGTGGGTCTACGATTTAACTCATTTTGTTTCTTATTTCCACATGTTGTTGCAACCACTGAACAGGGTAGAAATAACTGCTCGATACACTATTAGTCTGGTGCACAATGTTAGATCTTTATTTAGAAAGATCCGTTATAGCACACGTCCAAAAGCCAAATGGACAGCAAGTATTTTGTTCTCCACATACTTTTCCGAGAATCAGTTAGTTAATAATATATTTCCTAGATGGCCAAAGTGGTCTACTTGTTCCAAAGGTGTGCTAGAAACAGAGAGACTGAAATCCAGAAAGACAGCTTCAAGAACTGGATGTGCTGATACTTTTCTTTTTGGGACACTGATGAGGCCAAACCGTCCATATGTACTGTAGAAACAATTTAGAAATAGCTGTAGCTGTTCGGGCGTATCAATGAGAGAAGTGCAGTCGTCTGCATACTGCACTTCAGGCTTGTGAACCTTTTAGAATGGGATGTAGACTGATTAGACAGTCCTCTGTAAAATCTGTATTTAATTTCTACATCTGTATTGCTTACAGACGATGTCTTAGAAACCATGACTGCAAGTTTCAGGGCAATGAACGTTGGTGCGATTGTTAGCGTGAGGACAGGTGCGATTGTTAGCGTGAGGACACAACCTTGTTTGAGTCTTTTAGTGATAGGTGATTTATCAGATTTTTCATTCTGGTATAGAATTCGCTCAGGCATGTCATTAAGCAGAATTTGCATAATCCAAACAAAGTATCCAGGGCAGCCAAAACAATGTAAGAACTTACACATAGCCTTCTCTAGGCCATAAAACACAAATAGTAAAGGCTTGTGTTGGTCCCTGTCCTTCTACCCTGATTGTCTTGCACAGAAGATCATATCAAGGATGAAATACGCACAGAGATTCGGGAAGTACAGCCTCGGAATGAGTCCGGAGGCTATTCATAAGAATTCGAGTAAAACTTTTACCAGCTACGGAGAGCAGACACATACCACGGCAATTACCGTAGATGCTCCGGTTGCCTTTTTTAAAGTTGGTGACAGTTGTTAAGATCATCATGTTAGCTAGTTCCTTACGAGTTTCCCGCATTAGAAGGAACAGGGAGAACGTCTTTAGAGGCAAGCCGCTATTTTTAATGATCTTCATAGGGATGTTGTCAAGTACGCATGCCATTCTCGGTTTCGTAGTATCTAGGGCTTTGCTAAATTCATTAAATGTCGCAGGAACTGCCATCCAAGGTTGTACTGGATACTGTGCGACGTGTTTGAAGAAGTCATTCAAAAATGTTCAAATGTGTATGAATTCCTAAGTGATCAAACTGCTTAAGTCATCGGTCCATAGACTTACACGCTACTTAAACTAACTTAAACTAATCTATGCTAAGAACAACACACTCCCATGCTCGAGGGAAGACTCGAATCTCCCGCGGGAGGGGCCACGCAGTTCGTGACAAGGCGCCTCAAACCACGCAGTCACTCCTCGCGCCGAAGGAGTCGTCATCGGTAGAAGAGTTACTGTTTAACAGTGAGATGAAGTGCTCTTTCCATAGCTTAACGATGTCCTGTCCGTTGGTGAGGACGACCATACTGTCGGCAGCCATGTATCCCTTTTTCTTCCAGCATCAAAACTCCGCAAGTCCCTGGAATCTCATAGACTTTGAAATTCTTTGGACTTTTGTTGTCACCAGTTGTCCTTGAGTGTTCTTATTTTAGATTCGTATTTCTACCTCAGTTCTTGCAAACGTTTTTTCTTTTCCATGGAGGACAGACCCTGAGCAAGATACAGGTAAGCACCCCTCTTGACACTTATGCATTTCTTAACCAGTTCATTACTGACATCGTGTTGTTTAAGAAGGGCTGAAGGCTGTGTCACGATGTCTGATATTCACTTGCGACACTGAGTTTAGAGTATACTTCTACATAACAGACAGATGGAAATAAGGGGACAAATTAGGGCATATCTCAACAGGTAATGGTTTTCGGAAATATCGATATAGTAACTTTTTTTCTAGGTTTGACCACTACTTCTTTCTGTAGGCATGTCTGACACATTTTTTTAATACAGTTCCTTTTTTTGTTGGGTAATTCACTGGATCATCTGAAAATCTGTTCAAAAACGTAATAGTGTGCTATTCAAGTAAACAAAAGGAAGCAGGAGCAAAATGCACACCTATCATTGCTGTTCTGCTAACTTAGATTCTCAATAGATGAGTAGTGCTCTTATCTTCTCTTCGTTGGTGTAAATTGTACGCAAACAACACTTCAACTGGAGACGATTGGATGAATGACCAGTATGGGTTTTCCTTATGTTTCCATTTGTTTACTGTCAATACAGTAAGTGAACGAGCTGCATTATCCTGGATAGCTGCAGTATGTGCTAATAGAGGAGAGTCAAAGTCAATTTTGTGTTAAATATTTAATGACGTCATGTTTACTTGAACGAAAATATAGGATGCTATTTAAAAAATGACTAATTGTTGTTCAGATCTTCGTAACGAACGAAGTTAAAATAAAGACAATTACACTGGTGAATGTCCCACTTATAGCTAAGCAACATTTGCTTGATACATTTTAATTTTGTTTCTGAAAGAGTAGTTGTTTAGGTTGTTTGAGATAAAATGAACACGTTATACATATTTTTGTGATTATTTCTTATAGTGTCCATCGTATTGTTCCGCCAGTACCGTTAGTGGTGTGGTCACTGGGATGAGAGTTTTTGTGTTGCAGACCGATGTCAGCGTGGAGGACTGTAGAGGCATCTCGATACTACCCGGGGAGCTGCTTCTGCCGGTACCTGTAGACCTGTGGCAGAACCTGTACATGGAGGACCTTGCTGACGACATGCTTTCGCTTGTCCATGACGCGTACGGCGTCTGCTTTTACCACGAGATGAACGAGGATCTGTTTCCCAGTCCCAACTCGGCCTACGGTCGGCTTGGCCAGTGGAATTGTCCTTCAATCTTCTTCAGCTCCACAGGGAATGATTCGTCCAAAAGCCGACGGTGACGAGGCGTCGGACCACAGTCCACTATCTCTAAGACAGAGCACTGCCAACAGTTCTGTACATAGGACACATTTAACGGTCATTTGAAAGGTTAAAACTGCTGTTTCTTACTCATGGTCTTAAAAAGTGACGTTTCCTGACTGTGGTACTATAAGGGTCTGTATTTATTTCACATTGCGCCAGTTGTTTCTGGTGGAATTAAACGTGAAATTTTCCAACTTACTGTCACTGGCTGTAAGTTTAATAATTACAAATCTCCTGAAAAAAATAAATTAAATGTATTATCTTAGTAATTGTCACTGTAGGTCGGTCTGTGTGAGTAAAACCAGTGTTATCATTCCTTACTCTTTCGCTTTTATTTCTTGAAAGACATTTCAGTGGCCTCAGATACACAGGGTGAACCCCATCTCCACTGACTAACTTTTAGAGATGGTAGTATGGACCAAAACAAGAAAAAAGTGTCCAGTAAACATGGACTGTAAAGCCCATACGTTGAGAGCTATGAGCACTTGTTCATTTTCGCTACTCCGAAATACGTCTCTTCTGCTGCACAAGTGCTAGTAGCTCTTAGGGCATGAATTTTAACTTGTTTGGTCAATACTATCTCCACCAAAAAAATTGAAAGCAAAGAGCGCCGCTGTAGAACAGATGTATTTCACAGTATCAAAGACAACAAAGTCCTCATGGATCTTAAGGCGTACATTTTAGAACCTATGTTTACTAGACTTTTTTTCCTTGTTTTGGTTC
Source organism: Schistocerca gregaria (assembly GCF_023897955.1). NCBI lineage: Eukaryota > Metazoa > Arthropoda > Insecta > Orthoptera > Acrididae > Schistocerca > Schistocerca gregaria. Next base: position 217,207,175 of record NC_064921.1, read on the forward strand.
TTCTACCACCTCTGAAAGTTTGTTGGTGGAGTTGTGGTTCACCCAGTATACAAACAAGTGTTAAAGAAAAACTAATAAAAAACGAAAAATTAAAAAATTAAAAATACGGGTCAAATGCATACCTATCTAACTATACGGAAGCACATACCAGTTCACACACACACACACACACACACACACACACACACACACACACACACACACACATACACGACACACAGACCACAGATACCACAAACACACACTCGACAGCTGGCAGCAACATTTAATGGTTGGAAATAACGTTCAATACTTAATAACAAAATTCGGAACAAAAGATGAATAAAATATATGTTCATATTCTCATTGCCGTAATAGTGATAATGTGAAAGACTTTGGATTGCTATCACAGAGTAATACGTCAGAAAATGCCAGAACGGCTTTTACCCATGAAGTAGAGTGTTTAATACGTAAAACAAAATAGTGTTGACTTATTTTTTTTTATTATTTATTAGCTTATATTTTAGGCCACTGATGGTGCATTTTAAGAAATAAACGCGGAACGATGATAAAATTAGTTTATTCAGTTGCACATAGACATGCCTAACGTGATCATTATCGGCATAACGTTACACACACCTGAGGAGGACAATTCAACAAAAGTTAACGATGTCGGACTTAAATTTATTTTTTGCTCTGGATACGAATTATCAAAAAAATATCACTAACTGTTACTTACCATAAAAGAGAAAGAAAAAGACGACGGAGCAGGTCAAGTGGTACAATCGGCATTATCACTTGTTTCCAGCGAGCAGAAATATGACTAACAGTTAAGAGAACTCAGTAAGTTTAAGAGACTGGATTCGTATTCGGAGGGAAAGGGCTTGTAAACCCACGTATTGATTCTTATTTCATTTTTTTGTTGTTGTTGCTGTCTTGGGGACTGATTTTATTCAGCTCTTCGGGCTAGTTTATCCATTACAAACTTCTTCATGTCGGCATAACTATTGCAATCTACATTCACTTGAACATGCTTACTGTAGTCACGTTTTGGTCATAGCTCTATAATGTTCACCCTCCCCTACCCCCTCCTTCTCCCCTCCCGTCCAACATACACTTCTCTACACCACCAATGAGTCGTATCAGCTGACCTCTTCTTCTAATGAAGATGTGCCATAAATTATTTCTCCCTAATTCGATTTCGAGCCTCTTCATTAGTTATCCAAATTACCCATCTGTAGCACTATATTTCAAGAGTTCCTATTCTCTTCTCGTTCGTACTGGTCATCATACAACAAGGATAGCAATAGAGAATGCCCTGATGTCGTAAGTCCTCTCGTGAAAATTTATCTTTCATTAAAACCTACGATGTAACTGGTATAAAATGCAACGTTAATTGCCGATAAGTAAAAGTAATCTACATAATGCAGTTACTAGAAGTGTATAGTACTTCTAAACACGTGGATATGCTAGAAGAATTTTCAGAAATAAAATTGTAATGATAATGAGATTCTTAACGTCGCAAAGCAGTTTGATCTCAGAAATGAAACTGAAAGATGCATCCAACTGCTAAACAGCAGAAGACACTCAGCGGCAAGTTCAGTTATATAAAGACGCTTAGATTAACATCTAAAGTCAACAAAACTCTTGATGTTTAAGTCTAGCGAGTACATGGTGTAAAAGAAGTACGTAAGCTATGCAAAATTTTAGAGTGTTTGGAGAAGATGAAAGGGAACACTTTTAATGTAACAAAAATGATACAGGTGCACCGTTTCGGAGCTTGGAGTCCATAAGGGTTTTGAAGCTAGTGAAGTGCAGAAACGATGTTGAAACTGCCGTGTGATGAATATTGTTTTAGATATGTTGCTGTAAACGGAGTCCTCTTACACTAATACACAACTGGCATCTGGTTGCTAATGACTGTCTGACACGATCAGAACAACCAAGTGTTTCACGAATAATACGCGTAGTGTAACCGAAACGGATAAACAGCTCTTCTGGAATGTGTACTGGTGTCTCGTACGCCAAACACTCCTTCTCTCTGCTTACAGAGAAAGCCATAGAAATGAGGTTGGGGGAGCGTGGTGCCCACGGTACTTGCCCACCCCTCCCAATCCAACAATTGGGGAAAACATCGCCTAAATGTTCTCTTGACATCAAAGGCAAAGTGTGGTGATATCTCGTCATGCTGGAACCATAATCGTTAACTGACTGTTAGCGGGGCACTCTCCAACATATTGGTTGTACTTCACGGAGAGAGATACGGTAACGTCCCCCGCTGTGCGTGCTAGGCTGAAGATATGGCCTAATCAGGTGGTCGTGAACAATACTAGCCCAAAAACTTATGTAAAATCTCTGTTGATGGTGGAATACACGAGTTGCTTTAGGATTTTCCAACTCCAAATGATAATATAGTGGCAGTTGAACAGTTCGTCCTTTGTGTAGTCAGTCTCGACAGTAGACAAAACAACGTTTGTAAATCAATGATGTTTACAGATCGATGCAGATACCATTGGCAGAATTCCACACCCCGGAGAAAGTCATCAGCTGATAGGACTAGTATCTTCTGATACTTGAAAAGATGCATCCCCATCTCGTGCAGGACATTTCACAGGTTTTCTTTGGAGAAACTTAGTTGCTTGGCTATGGATCGTGTTCTAGCGCTGAGGTTGGCCTCAGTTCGCGGAAACACAACTTCCTCAAACGGAAGCTTCCTCGCACAATGCGAGGTGTTTCTGTTTCCCTTCCGTCGGATGTAAGGCGTCCTGTTTCATGAAGATGGCCATCAAATATTTAAAATATAACCTTTTCATTGGAAATCGTTGTGCATGCTGGTGCCTGACTGCTTGACTCTTGTATCGTGCCTTTCCATAAATGAGGTGCAGGTAATCTAACGCAGTTAGAACATAATAATCCACCAAGAACCCGTAAACGCCGTGAGAAACTCCCATGTAAACGCAACATAATATAAACAATAATGACGTGATTTTTTTATCCAGGTACGTAGTCACTGCCAGTAATAATAAAAACTCACCCTCCTATCAGTAAGATGTAATTGTGCTTCAGAGTGGATTTAAATGTCAGCGTCTTGCATACGAAATAAGCAAAGGAAGTCATTCGTAAAACTCTTCAAGGGCCCCTAGCAAGGAAACAGTGTCCCTGTCACATTTGTGTCACGTCACAAATATCTGCTCTAGCAACTGTACAAATTTGTGTACACGGTTTCTTTACATTCCTTGTAGGGAAGATAAATAGTGGATACTAAATGAACCATATGGCAAAGAAATACAGAAACAGCATTCCTTACTGTTAAAAGTAGAATCGTAATGGAATCATTCCTGGTGGAAAATCGTGGCTGGTAGAAATGAAGTGTTTCTTTCCAAGTTCTTATGCGCAAAGCGTTACTAAAAATAATGGATGGAACTGAGAAATAATTACAAGCAACCAAATCTTACTGCAAAATGTGAGCCAATGTCCGTAATTTAGTGTTTATCTACGGCTAATACGACGGATGTAGATTCTGCTTACCTGCACAGACCGCGTTTCATGGGAGACTGTCTCTTCCTTAAATTTGCTTCCTCAGAAGAAGCAGTAAACAAGTTACACTAACTTCAAGGGTTTCACGATACAAATCTGGACTGAAACCAAAATGTGTTCGTTTCATTCATAACTAAATTATTGACTGAAGGCAAATAACTGGTATTATGTGTTACGATAAATAATTAGAGCAAAATCCAGAGAAGGTTTGCTAAATAAAATACGTGGTAGTGCTCCCATTTCCTTTTTTCGGACAGATTGCGTGTGAGACTTGACACTACTACGGTTTAGGAAGTCAATAGATCAGTGAATTCGAATCTGCGTGTAGAAAGTCAGAAGGTTACTCGGAATTGTAGGTTGTTCACTTCAGAATTTCAGAAACTCGGCAGGCTCGTTATATTAAAATTATTAAGCAATAGCTAATTCGCGCTAGACTCCGTTGTTATTTGCTGTCTTACAAAAACGCTAGCGATTTTTTTAACGTTGACGTCATATGCATTTAATTAAGTTTCACAATCATTCATGTTTTATTTAATTACGTATCTCAGCCGTTATTATCTAGTGAAACTGCCTTTATTTTACGAAAGTTACTATGTACTTAGATTAAAGTAAGTTACGAAAAACAAAAAAATATAAATATTGTTACTTTCTCTCTATATATGTACTAAGGAAACTAATCCACTAACGATTTGCTCATTTATAATTATTAACTACGTTACTAGAAAACCACGACAAGCTTTTCTACATGTTATGTTGTTCCTATGAATGTTGAAGTCAAACTTATTGTTATTTATGTGCTTGTGCTACATATTTCGTTTATTAAATCTTTTTACACTAAAATAGTCTTTGAATGGGATACCTGCGTGAATTGCTCTAATGTACAATTAAGTTCCAGACGTTAGATGTAGCACACAGTTTTATTTCTTCTTCTATCCTCAGAATTAGTGAAACCGTGAACGACCAAAGGCACAAAAATGAAAGTGAACCAACTGAAACCTCTTGCTCAATCACATAAGCGTGTAAATTATTCTGAAATATTTAACTGAAATAAACTATCTCTGATGATTACTGTCTCTACAGCGACAAGAAGTTTGTATCCTGTTTGTATCTTGTCTTGTCACGTTAGTGCTGCAGCACTTGGGTGTCTCAAAGTGGACAAATTATCTTGTTTTCTGGTCTTACATACCAAAACAGAACTATTAAGTTCGGATATTGAGTCACCACACTAAAAAGACTTTATATTATTGTGTGTTTTTTTACTGCTGTATCACTCTGAAAGTGTGGTAACTTAATAGAGTGAGTTTTGGAAATTGTCTCAAATACTCATATTTCTAATTACTTATGCAGCATTTAACATCTAAAATTACAAGTTGCACAGTTAGTGAGTACAGAGTGGATTTTTTTGCATATCTTGCGTTATTATTAATATGGTAAACCTCACCAGAAAGGAAAGGTGACTGTAAGCTAATATTACATAAACTGTTAAGATTAACTTTTTACCTTGAAGATTTCACCCTAAAATTATCGATTACTTAGGCACATGTTTTTGGCGTAAGAACAACAGAGGTTAAAAGTGCTTTTCGGTTTGGTTAAAATGTGTCGTCTGAGCACATTCTAAAACATGCACTACGAACGAAATATACGTTAATGGAACGTACAAACACTTTCTAGGCAGAGTTACCAGGGTACAAAAACCTGCAAAGATCAGCGATGTTTGGAACACAATAATATCGTCTAACCAGTTATCTGGTTTTCAAGGTCGGATTGACGTATGACGAGGCCGTCTCTGGTGCTGAGTAGTGAACGCGCCTACTTGGTCCTCGAGGACGTTGCCATCTGTCGACAAGAGGTCAGCTATGGCTGAAAGAACAATATCTATTAAACTAGGCTGGCTCTTATGTGACACTTCCTAAAATTTTCGACATTTTCTCCTTAGTTTGGTTCCATTCCATGTGGAAACCAGAGTGTAAAACCCGAGTTGAGTAGCGTAAGGACGGATTGATGGTACGAGTACACTGGAGGTATCTACGAGAGGGAGGACTTGTTTGATGACGTGATAAAAGAAGAAAAGAGAGTCTATACGGAAGATACAGAGAAGCCAATATTAGAGTCAGCGATTAAACGTGCGGTCAGATATGGCAGAAGGGATAGATATGTAGCTAACATGCCTTAGGAATTATCAAAATCGGCAACCAAACTAATATTTTAAGGTTTCCAGCTCATTTTTTCATTTTTGTTATTCAATGAAAGTGATATTTGTACTTTTTTTCAGACAGAGGTCTTCAATAGTCGATACGTTACACCACAGAGGTTCTGACTACAAGCAATGTGATCGTTGGCTGTCAGTAGCATTGTTGCTTGTATAGCATTCAGTGAGAAGTAAGTTAGAGAGTTGGGTGTTGGTCACACTTCTAAGCGTCTGGAGATGACTAGCGGAACAGAGATGTGTAATTGTAGAGGACGTTGCTTTTGGAAGTGAGATTTTTTGAAGACTGATTTGGGAAGTGTGAAGGTAGTCAGGTAATGTTATCGCTGCATAATTTATGATGAGTTTGAAAGAGGCAAATTTTCAATATGATTTTTATTTATTGGTTCGGGTCAGTTAGTTTGTTTGTCGAGACGAGATAATGCAAAGTTACCTACTCACAAGGCTTTCCCTCAGAGTTATAATTCGCTACTCCTTTAATACTTCAGTAAAGTAATGGCTGAGTAATTTTAATAAGAAATGTATAATCAAAAACTTTTGAATTGTTAAGAAATGAGTTTCATAATTCACAATAAATATTTTTAATGCTAGTCTCTTCTATATCCTTAAATAAATTCAGTTTCTGCCACTATCTTGTCTCGAAAGTTGCAGAGCACAATTTCTCAGAACATAAAGCATGATGTGGTTAGCATGGCTGCTTCCCGATGTACTGCACTTGGGTGAATCTTTTTATTTTCTTAAGCTAGTTCACTGCTGCCCTGCATTTTATTTTTCACCGCTTTCGAGCAGTACCGTGTTTCCGTTGCCCCAAGGTCGGTCATCAAAATCTGTTAGTGACAGCTTAACACCACAGTTAAGAGACGGCAACAACGCTCACAATGACGCACTGTTTTTCAAAATTATCTTCGGGGGTCAGGTTAGGTAAACTTCAGATTTCATTTCTTATGCAGCTATTCATTTTCTTGCACTACAGTGTCGCATTCGGGTGAGTACTATCTAATGTCTGGAATTTTATTTAGTTAGTCTGCATACGTAAATTTACAGTGCATTTTAATAGAAGCAGTTTGTACAGTTGTCATGTCAAAGTTCAGCTTGTAATTTCATGCAGAGTTCTTACTCTATTAGTTTCACATGTTGGAATCACAAGACAAATTCAGCTTGTAATTTCATGCAGAGTTCTTACTCTATTAGTTTCATGTATTGGAATCGCAAGACGCGTTCTGTGAAATCATGCATATAGCACTGTTAACTGCACTGAACAGAAGGGAATTTCACAGAATAGCATATTTTTTTGTACAGTTTTAGAATTTTTAATGATTGTGGTAAAAATAAATTGCAATAAAGGCTGCACAGTTTCTGATGAATTCGGCCACTCTTTTTATCAGATAGCGTTTATGTAAGTGTACCATCTGCATTGTTCAGATTCACTTTACAACACAGGCTCACACAAAAGTAAAGAATAAGAAACCAGTTCTCATACACAAAAAATAAACAAAACAGTTACACCAATCAAGTTGATGTGTAGAATATATGAGACTTGAGATATACCATCAGACTTTCGGAAAAATACATCCACACAAACCTGAAGATCGCAAGGAAGAATAAATGGGAGAAAAATCAACTTAACATCTCATGCATCCAAGCCGGTGACGAGTAGTATACATGAGAATGGAAAAGAAAATCATGAATCTGTTACATGATGATCAGATTGATTATAAGAAACGTAAAGGCATCACTTAGACCATTCTACAATTTCTGTTGATAATGGAAGCAAGAAATAAGAAAATCCAAAATATTGCAATAGGTTTATCCACTTAGAAAAAAACCTTTGACAGAGTAAAATGGTGCAAGATGAACGAAATTCTGAGAAAAACTGGAGTAAGTAAGTAAGGCTGGGTTTAACGTACCGTAGACATAGATGTCATTAGAGATGGAGCACAAGCTCGAATTGTGCCAAGGATAGGAAAGGAAAGGAAATCGGCCGTGTCCTTACAAAGCAAGTATCCCGGCATTTGCCTGGAACGATTTAGGGAAATCAGGGAAAACCTAAATCTGGATGGTCAGACTCGAATGCGAGTCTGTTTGCTAACCGCTGCACCATCTCACTTAGTAGAAGTAAACAATAAGGAATGATTGGTAGTATATAAAATGTACAAGAACCAAGAGGGTAAAATAAGAATGGAAAACCAAGAAGGAAGTGATCGGATTAAAATGCTCGTGCAGTGGCCGCTGGATGTAGGGTCTCTCCTGTTTGGCATTCGGTTCAAGTGGTAGGTGTTGGAGAGAGAGCAGGCCGTTGTTAGCTTAGACAAACAGCATCAAAAGTCGAAACATTTTATTCACACTCACAGTAGTACAATCGCAGCGTCTTGGTGGAGGTGGCAGTCACACTCCCTTGCAACGCGTGGCGAGGACGGCAAGCGCCGGCGGTGGCGTCCACTTGGGCAACAATGTGAAACATTTACAAATATTCCTCCTTGGGTGTTAGGCCTTCGGCTAAAAATTTGAATTGTCCATCATTGTCCTACGTCGTCCTTTACAACAAGTCGACTATATTTTCCACTCAAACTTAGAACAGATAGGATGTTCCCCATGAAATTTTTCAATACAGCTCGCTACAGCTACCATTACCTGGGAATCTCTCCATGTGTTGGTTAATCATAACCACGGGCCACATGCACTACATAATAGTACTTCACAACATCATAAAATGCAAGGCAATAAATTTGTTTGCATTATTCATGTTGCAGTATCCACACACAAAACCATGTTTACGCCTTTCATTTCCATTATCCGTCACTCATACACAATTGGAGATCCAGTTCACTAAGGATTGTGTTACCAGGGGGTCAGCTGGAAGGACGGCTGCCCACCTCAGACAGATGGAGGCTGTTAGAGTGCCACACACTCAAGGTCACAACGAGATGATGTTGTTTTTCTGGATAACGCTGCACGCGCTGTATCACCTGCTCCAACGAAATTCCTCCTCCAAATACGCCCTCCTTGGGTCGTTATAAGCTGGTTCAGGAGGAGGATTAAGTCTCGTGTCAAGGTGTTACTGAGACAGGTCAAATTTTGTGCCCAAAAAACTCCCATCAGCTTCTCTGGCCAGTACAGATGTGACTGCGTTATATTCAGTCTGGTTCCTTCCAGCAATGAAAGTCACGTGGACTGTTGGTCCCATTACATTACAGGGTGTCCAGTTAATTAATAAAACAGTATATTCATCCCTACGAGTCTATGCAGTTTATAGCAATTTGCTATCACTTCTAAGATATCAACATGGCATATATACAGTGTAGCCCCACTAGTTAGAAGTAAGATTGAAACTCCAAGACGTCACACACACGACTCTGACATGTGTTTTGCCTAGGTGAACTGAACTTCACATATTCCTGTGCCAATCTGGATTTCTTGAGTCGGGCGTGTTTTAATCCTGCCCTCTGACAGTGCTCGAGTTACATCGCTGCCATTATCATATGCTTACCTTATCATACAATATTGGCATGATATCTCTTGTCCTGAACTGTACACACTTCCACAGAGCCCCTCACCTTAATGGGCAAGTGTGAATGATGTGTCCTCACTCGCAACCATGAATCGAATCAGCGCACATGGTCGTACTTGTTCCATTCTAATTTCTACTGCCGGTTATGCAAAGAGCTTTAACTCAAGTAGCAACTCTAGCGCTTTCCATAACCCAACCAGTTACTGTTCTGGTGCTAAGAGTGTTGGTCTAACATGTCCGTGTATGGGATGTTGAACAGTTTCTTTCAAAGTCACAATCACCACATGTACATCCCAAATACTATTGGCCAATGATTGTACCAGTCTTTCGACTGGGCCCTTGTGTCCAATACATCCACTAGAATCTATATAATTCCTAGATCCCTATTCATATTGTCAGCTGATGACTTTAGGTGTGCCATTACTCTGTCGTTAATTTCCGTAATGCACGCATATTGTACAGCACCTCCTTGCCCACTCTTGTCAGCTTCACGGTATATCACACCAACACCGCTTTTTACCGTTTGCCGGATTTCCTTCACTCTTTCTATAGTACTGTTTAGCTCTCTAATTTCGATTTCATCTGCAGTACTGAACACTATTTTCAATTTCTTTCCCCCAGGATCAGGATCCAACCAATCTCTTTTGTGTTGCTGCAAGGTATGAGGCATCGCGTCCATTGCTTGTTGCATTTGCTCCCATAATCGTTTGTATGATTTGTTAAATCTATGGCAATCAAATCAAAATTATTTGAATACACATTTTTTCCGTTTGAAATTGCAATCCTGCTAACACACCCTCCAATGTACTCCCACACACCCTCCAATGTACTCCCACACATTGAAAACAATTCTCAGCACCCACTGTTGACTAGTGGAAACTATATCCTTTTGCCTGGTATACAGCAACTTGAGAATAGAGAGCCACCATTACTCTCTCTTCCCCCTTTGGAAATGTCAGCTGTCACCCAACTCTCTTCTTACACCTCTATTTCTCATAATCTCTAGACAAAAACTATCATTATCATGCCACTCATAAATAAATTCTCCACGTCCTGTTCATTGTATCATGCTGCTTCCAATAATCACTCCATCGGCATCTTCAGTCTATCTAACTTTGTAATTACACTACAACATAACACAGTATAACCACAGCATTACTTCTCGTTTACTCACCCTTAATCTGTACGACATTTCTCACACAGATCGCACAAAATCTTCAAGGTCAACCTTTTGTCCCACCTTTTGTCCTTTCTCTTCACTGTGGATGTTTTTCCAAATGGCATTGAATCTTAAGCACCTTGAAATGTTATAAGTGTCTGACATGAACTATCATTGTTCTAGCTGGCAAGTGGATCTTGACACTGAATGGTGATATTGTCTCTATCACTTAGTATGGCCCCTGGTACCTTGTCATGACCTTTGCTTCACCCTTACAGGTATAAGGACTTCGTCCGCAGCTCGTGGTCGAGCGGTAGCGTTCTCGCTTCCCGCGCTCAGGTTCCCAGGTTCGATTCCCGGCGGGGTCAGGGATGCCTCGTGATGACTGAGTGTTGTGTGATGTCCTTAGGTTAGTTAGGTTTAAGTAGTTCTAAGTTCTAGGGGACTGATGACCATAGATGTTAAGTCACATAGTGCTCAGAGCCATTTTTTTTATAAGGACTTGACAACAATAATCATTATCCTACCCAATGCTGCAGTGACTTTCCTGTGTGCTTCCCCATTACTCTTGCTGCTCTAGGGCTTTGGTACTTGCTTTCTGCATACACCTCAATATTTCTGTTACCGTCTTGGCGAAATTGCGAACTGGGTCCCCATTCTTACAAATCTTTGGTCTAATCAGATCAAATGTTCATGGAATCTTTGTATTATACACCAGCTCAATATGGGATAGCCCAGTACCACTGTGAACCCTCGAGTTGTAAGCTGCCCTGACAGGTATGTACCCACAGTCATTGTGGTGAGCGTTTGAATAGTAACTCAGCATGTTACCAAATGTATGATGCACATGGTCTATTTTACCATTAGTTTCCAGTTTGTTGCTCTTATATTTCGAATCCACAGTAAATGACGCAACTGTTTCAAGTCCAACATGAAATTTGTTAATGTGGCTGTGATTACCATCCCAGGTATATACAATTTGAGGAACCAGTTGTTGGCCATGGACTGCACCATTATAACTGCTTGTTGATTCGGGACAGTGATCATTTCTACATATGGTGAAAACGGGTCAGCAATGGTTAAAACAAAGCAATTTCCTACTGGTGTCCACTTAATGGACCTAGGACGTCAATCCCCATCATTTCAAATGGTTTTGTTGCTTTTTGTACCATTTGTAATGGTACTTGCTCTAATGCATGTCTACTCTCTGTGCATACTTATACAACTTTTTGCATATTGGTCCATGTTTCCATTCCTGCCTTTCCACCAGCACCGTTCTGACACTCTCCAGTTTGTTGCCCTCTACCTCCATGCCCAGAGAGTATATTGTGGTCTGTTCTCATTAACATTTGATCCCTGAGGTTAGCTTGTGCCACCATACATGACCCTTAAATAGTTGTCTCATATAACAGGCCATCACTCATGCTGAACCACAGCTGCTTTATGTGTAGCTTGCAAGTGGCATCAGCAGTTTCAGCTGTTTGCTAGTCAACAAGGCCATCACCCTGTTCCTGTACCACTGCTTTCTGGAGAAACCAACTGCAGCTCAGCCTCAACACACACATTGTGATCCTGCTAGAACAGACATCCAACCTCAATAACCACATTACAGATCATAATCAGACAGTAGTCTGAATTTTTTCCCATATAAATAGCACTGAAAATACATAACTCTATGTATGAAGCTGAGAATTTCCTTCTCTTTCCTGGAATAGTTGTTACTGCCTTATTCAGTTGTCACAAAGTGTAGGACACAGGATGTTCTTCATCATTTACCACCCAACTTGAAACATACCCCAACGCCTGACTTGAAGCGTCACGTGACACCACAAATTCCTTCTGATATACTGGGAAAATCAGCACTGAGCTCATTCTGAGAGCTTTTTTCAACCTCCCGGTGGTGTCTCAGTCCTGCCTCATTCACTCGAATTTCATGGTTTCTTTCAGTAGTTGCTTGAGTGGCTGTCCAATATCTGTGAACCCATTCATAAATTTCCTGTAATAATTGGAGAGACCTAAATCGATTGTAGCTCCTTCCCCGACTTAGGAGGTAGAAAATCCTGAACTGTACGTACTAATCTTCGATTTGTCCTTAGTCCTTATTTACTTATTACATGAACTAAGTACCCAACTTCCTCCAAGGAAAAAACACACTCTTCTCTTCTTAATGTAAGATGCATGGCACATAATCTTTTAAAAATCTCTCTCAACCCTTGTAGAAGCTCCCTCATATTACTCAAGAACACAATTATATCACAAAAAAGACAAGATACACTAGGCATTGTCAAGTACAGCACTTGTAGCTGATGGCATCCACTCATTATGTAGGTGGTAGAGAAGTACCGACAGTGTCCAAATTGATCGTTGGGCTCTGTGATAAGGGTTTTGGGGTATGCATCGATTACTGTCTTACTAATAAGATGTCAATAGTTACAGACGACCGTGATAGCTGCTCCACATCGACTAGTGCTCTCCTCTACTATCACATCACGTAGCTCTTGGTCAATGAAATCTTTCGTAAGTGGTTGTAAGATCCTGAGGTACATGATACAGTTTGTGGTATACCGTTGCCTCATTTTCTGTTGGAATTCAGTGTTGTGCTATGGGCGCTGCTGGCAGTGAATTCCGTGGATAAAATAAATCATCAAGCTCTACGAGCAATTTCTCCGTCTCCACCCTTTTCAGTCTTTCCAGATGCCCTACCTTGTAACATAATGCATTTTTCCTGGTAGCCTGCATTTGATCATGGTCCATATCCGACGTGATCCAGTCATCCTCCTCCAGTTTGGCCAGATTCGCTACTAACAATCCCTTTGTTAGTTTTACAAAATCGGCCCCAAAATTGTCTACATCCACGGGTACAGTTTTCCTGCTATCTCTCCCTTATGCCCGTAGAATATTTCTTCTTATAAAACAATGTGATATATCCAGTGCATTATACTCTTCTAGTGGCTCTATTGTGCTCAACACATCAACAGGTAACTGATATTCTATACTTACCCAAAGCGTCTTCCCAGTGCCCTCTGGCACCATATCATTCCAATCAAGCCTTAGTATTTTTATATGCAGTTTAACTGAGTTACCCCTTACGATAGACGAAACTTGTGACAGTAGTCCACTGGCGATAGTTTCCCCTAGCTGCAACGTTGTTCCTTTTTGTTCCAGCGTAGATTGTCAAAGGTCGGTTTTGGCATTATGTTTTAACAGAAAGTGGACCCCAGGATCATATAGTAACCAGACTCACCTGAGGCACTGCCTCCACACACTTCTCAAACTGCAGAGCATCAAGTTGAAAATTTAATAACACTGACTTGACATCATTGTCTCCCATCTCACACAACATACAGAATGGTGAGTTTAATTGCTTCCAATCTACGAGGTTCGGACTTGCCATTGACGTATGTGTCTTTGTACTGAACAAAAACTTATGTTTTCTGCCACTCTCCATTCCTATTTTACCTCATTCCACTTCCGTAACGGGAACTCCGTTCCGCGAACGTGGGGTTCCCTTTTGTGTTTAATCCTAGTCCACTTTCCAGTTCCATGTTCGCATCATTACTCTACATTCCCATTGACGAAGTCCACCCGCATCACTATTACCCAGTTGAGGCTGCCTACCTCCCTCCGCACATTCCATGATCATACACACCTATAACACTTCACAGCAGTGGAAAACACTGCTCGAATGTCCTGTACACCTGTTGATATATCAATTTCTTCAAACTGTAGTTAACTTGACGGCAGCGTACTGGTCTTTCGGTATACCAGTCCACACCTGTCTAGAGATACTGGTCATAAGCACCTTAGGAACGCCTGAAATGACCTATGTTCGGCTTCTTGCAATATAATCTTATTTTCGTCGTAATTCTCCCCGAATTCGTACGTTTGAGCATTAGTCTTATGTATTCTGTCACAAAAAGCTCCCACCGATTCACTGTATCTCTTTGTAACACTACTTAACTACACGCGGGAAAATCTCGCTCTATTTTGTTTTTAACGTCTACTTAGGAGGTCTTCAACTGTTTAAACGCTTGTGCGTGTTTTAACCCATCTGAACACCTGGTGAACGTTTTTGCATAACGAAGCAACAGTAATTTTGTTATTTGCAGTAACTGATCGCCTGAACAACTTCCCTTCTTTGCCGATGATGGCCGGTCATGCAAAAAAAAAAAAAAAAAAAAAAAAAAAAAAAATTAAAGAAGCATTATATTGTCGTGTTGAAATACATGTTGCTACAATTGTGTTCATCAACTGTCATTCTTTGGTTGAGGCTCTAGCATAGTTCTTGTGGTGACATTAGAAGTCCCACTTAGTTTTTTTTGTCTTTTATTTGTGCGTTTGGCGTCGCTTGGGGTTCAGCAGAGATCAATGCAGTCTGCCTGCCACACTCGCGAGCCCAAACGACAGTTAAATTTACCAGCAAATTCACTCCTAATAAGCTAAACTGTGGAGCGAGTGAGACCTTTGGGTCCAGCAATAATTAGTGCTATCTGCCTGCCACATCCCCGAACTCGGAGCACGGTTAATTCCACCAGCAAATCAGTACCTTGTGAAATTATCACACCACGGAATGCTACAGAAAAAGCAGAACAATACATCTGTTACGTTAAGAATCACGACAATTTTAATTTATCAATAAGAAACAGTAATAAAAATATTTATATAAACCGTAAACAGCAATTACCTTCCACTGGTTAATCAGTAATGTTCCAGGTAGTGGTACCTGTGTAGGTCTGGAACGCCGAACAGTGAGCGCACAATTCATAAATATAAAACCACTTGATTACATTTGTTTCAAATTGAGGGACAGTGGCCTCATCAAAGGAGATATAGGACAGCTCGAATGAAAATAATGATTAAAACGAATATGAATTTATTGATTCAGATTATTTTGATTCACACATCAAGTGTTGGCAAATACAAGTTCTTTTCTGAACCAATTAAAATCACTGAGCATGAAGAACAACGATGAATTCCAATTAATTAAAAACTGACTTCGGAATTAACATTTGAAAGCAGAAGGCATGTGAAAGCTGTTTGGAAGACCGTTAACGTCTTGACCAAACAACTTATCAAAGCCTCGAGAGGTCAAAAACGCAGCAAAATTGGCGAAGCTTAGAACAATATCTTCGTAACACAAACTGTGAACCAAATAGCAACAACACAAGTTGCGGAGAGCACCCACAAGTTGAGAGCTGCGCATACTACAAGTAGCTCAAACCCGGTCGTGACATTTACTCATAATAGCAACAAGGAGTGCCAGGTTCGACCGGACAACACTTGTAACCTTTGCGAAAGCGACGTCGCTTGGTGGTGCCAGGCAAGACCACCCAGCAACCTGTCTGCTATCCGACGCCTTTCCAACTCAATTTCCTCTGCTCTCATACACGGAGAGAGCCAGTACCCGGGTTTGTTATCATGACAAGCGTGAATATCCTTCTCCACACCATCCTGCAGGGAAGGCCCTCCTTAGTCTTCCAGCCTGCATCCACATCACTCCAGCAGACCAACCAAAAGTTAAAAGTAGGAGGCGCTCTTCTTCCTCACTTGCCGCACGTTTACTGTGCGAAAAGTCGCTCGTTTCCTGCTCTGTGTGCGAAAATATGGCGGTGGCTTACCCTCTGATATGCTTCCAGGAAACGCCCAACTGTGTTTTTCAAGGTCTTCAGGAGCCACTAGAAGAACAGCCCAGCACGCAGCGGAAAGGTAGCTAGTCGTACAAGCGGCCAGAGAACAGCCCTCTCGGCCGGCTGTCTCACGCGGCTTAGCCCGCCCATGTGGAAAATTCTGAGAACATCTCGAGACGCCGCTATTCAAGCACATGAAGCCTCAAACATGTGGCTGACTATGTGACTTTCGTCCCACCAGCAGGAAATTTTAGCAAACACAGATTTTATCCTACATCTGCTCTGCCCTCCGCTCAGGAACTTTCGGCCAACACGACACACAATGCAACTATCAAAGGTCGCACGGCGACATGTGACGAATCAGTATCGTCACAACATACGAAATGCTGCATTTTTGAAGGTTATGAAGACTGTTGTTTAAGCGTTAGAAAGCTGAGTGTCAAACAGGGAAAGTCTAATATTTGCAATAATTTGTTATCTTTTTGTAATGATAGGACAGATATGGAAAAGGTGATAGAATGAGGATATTCCTCATAACATTTGTGTCATTTCAAGCTTCGATTTAACGTGAATCATTCGCCATATTCAACAGGCAAAATTCAAAAGTTGAGGGCAAAGGAAGGTATGATATTTAGGGTTTAACGTTCTGTGGACAAGAAGGTCATTCCAGAATTTTCCTAAAGCAGCTTGGTGAAATCTGGGCAGATCTAAATCAGTATGGTCAGACAGTGATTTCCATCACTCTAATTCAAAGCAACAAAAATCAGTCAGTGACCATGTGTGCATTTTTGTTCGAATGTTATTAGCTGTCTCATCGAATATACCTTTCGAATATCTTAACTGGTGACGATTTATGGCGCCTTTATGTTAATCTCATTTCAAATACTTAAGGGTTGAGGGCTAACAAAAAACATCTCAGTCAATGGCATGTGAGAGTCCAAAAGAATAATGTTACGTATCTTGTGGCACAAAGAAGGTTTTGTCTTCTACGAACTGCTTCTAGAGGTGTGTCCATCACAGTTGGCCTTTGTTGTCAACAACTGAGACGCTTTGCGGTCGCAGTATAAGAAAAACGACCAAGAAGACTGCATCAGATATTGCCACGGCACTCCTCTGGTACCACCAAAAGAGCTTCTGATCTTGTGTTCTCGAATGTTTACCTTTTAAGCTCTTTATCAAACAGTCACCAGAAACAAACTTGGATTTGCGGCGTCTTTAACTCCAAATTAACAAGATTCTACAGCCATTCTTCGAATTATCAGAGGATTGTCACAATGATTTAGGTAATGTGGCATAATATAGTGTTCAACATTAATTTCTCTCATGTTTTTCTGTTTTACTCAACTGACGAGGGTAAAAACGCTATAAAGTACTACTACAAATGAAGTAAAACATAATGATAAACTTACGATGACAGTCTATTTTTATAAAAAAAATGTATCCGTAACACGCGGATGGACAAATCGCGTCGAATTAGCAATCAGTTACGCACTTTTGGCCTCCAAACGATCAGTGTCTACCTGCTATCTATAACCGTAATGAAGTACTTGTAACTACGACGAAAGTACTGAAATGTAGCAGTGGCAATAAGCACATAACAAATAATTTGCTACGGAAATATAAAATAATTTGCTGCCGAAATGCAGTCAGAAAAAATTGCGTGTTCAAAGAAAACTAAAAATTATCTTGGCGGAAGGAGAAAAATGTAGGCATAAACAGATGAGCAACTCTGCAAGAGATTTAGCTTTAGACGTAAAATTCTGTCACTGAAGAGGTAAAAATTTCATCTCTAGCGATATTAGAACCGCCATCTATTGCATCCTGCACTCTGATGCTCGAATGCCACCACACTAGTGAATAACGGCGATAGTCAGTGTTCCCTTATTACCCCTGTGAGGACTAAGGCGGGCTATTCGCAACGTATAGGTAAGAGACGAGATTATTTGTAATTTATGCTTTGAACTTGCGAAGAAATTAAGCCGGTGAATGAATGTAGCTTGGGGTGAATTTTATATGCAGTGGCTCGCAGCTGCCGATGTTTGTTCTTAATTAAATGCCTGGTGGTTTCATACTAGCGTAGTCACTATGCCAGGGGCCGTCAAACATTTTTGCTGACCACATCGAGCCACATGTATACCGATCCTATTATTAACTACTTGATAACAACCCGCTTCTCTGGGGTTTTAGTTTTTTGTCAGTAGATTCATAAATGTAATAGGGGACAAAAAAGAAATAACAGTGATAGACTTTTTCGATTCGTTTTTTTTTATTCGGACAAATAACTTACATATATAGTACTTATATTAAATTACATTCTTATATATACTATATTTGATATTAGGTTATGAGCGCATACACATAAATATTTTCTGCTTGCCCACAAGTGAAAGCGCAGCGTGCAGCTGACCCTTTGAGAAACAGCATTCCTTCAAATTAAGTCCGCAGTAGTGAAATGGTTGGCCCAGAGCATTACTGATTGTCATACTATAAGCTAATTTCACAGAAAATAGTAATCTTTTTAAAGAAAATGTCAAATGAGTTGAGATCAGTGAGATTCTTGATATGAACATCGATTTTTCCTTTTTGTTTACCAGTTAATGTTATTGCTTCAATAATACTGCGAAGTAGCTTCTTGGCAGTGAGTCTTGTGCCGTTACATAACTTGGGTATTACTAGTCATCTAATTTTCAGTTTCAGTGCATGAAGAGGCATATCGGATGGATTTAACGAGTTTAAAAATTCGTTTGGAAAGTTGGCTCTTTCTTCTTGATCCGATTTTGTGTCTATAGATTTATATATTGTTTCTGCTCCTGAAATCACCTTCTGTATTTGCTGATTTGCAGTACGTTATACGTTGGTGTTAAAATTGTTCGCTCACACTACCAGTCTTTATTTCGGTTGTTCTTTTCTATCGATGGATACACTTTACCAATAAGTTGTTCCTCTTCTTCTACCACATTGCGTAATTCTTGAAACTTATCAGAGTACACATCGCGAGGGTAAGTACAAATCCAAGTATAAAAAAATTTTCGGCAAATATGTGAGATTTTGGATCTCGTGTCAATTTTTGCACTCATATTTTCCTTCAAAGATAACTTTCAATCTTATCCCAAAGTATTAATCTCTTTAAACTTGCGTTTATTTCATCTGACGGTGTTGGGTTTGGAATTAGCGGTAATGTTTGACGAAAGTCGTCTTATAGTAGCAATAAAACTCCCCCCATTCATCTGTCGTTTTTCCGAAGATCTTATAATACTGTATCGAGTGCTTCAAAACTTTTTTATTGCTCTTGTGCATTCGTTCCATATAATCATTTTGTAATGAGTTGATACTTTACCACGCGCCGAAGGCCTCGTTGTATCACAAACTGGAAACTCTAGGCAGAGATTACATCACGCAATTTGTCTTGGCAGCGCGTTATAATTACGTTGGCATTACAGTTTTTGCCATCCTCAATAACCGACTCCCACCCACCGCGATCAAAACACCATAGCACACAATGCGAGACTTTAGGCTACTCCCGGTCATAAACGCCATTGGCCTGCAGTGAATACTTCTGGCTACAAAGTGAAATATACGGATACACGTCTCATAGACCATACCATTCGGAACAATTCGGGTCGCCTGTTCTCTGATTCGTGCTGCCGCCACCCACACGAGTCCAAAGCTGTGACACTGTAACTGCCTGATGAAATGTTGTGTTGTCTGTGTGATTGGATGATTAATTGATTAATACTTGTAATTGTACTTATTTAAATAAGTTATGCAATATGAGTGTTTTGAATGTGGTTTTTCTTTTTCTCATTGCGTTCTATTACAACAGCCTTAATTTAGTTTCATATTCCTTGCTACAAATATGTACCACGTTTGAAGATGACCGTCACTATAATGAGCATTCACGAATCCATGTTATTTCCGGTTGAAGATTATACCATAGTAACTGATAGGTACGATGCACACAAGCCCATGAGTTGTCAACACTGGACGAAAAACAAGAAAACATCCGTCGTATCTCATTCCCCAACCCTTCAATGACATATCTATCTGCCTCATCACACAGCTTCACCTCTGAGGTGGCCGTCCGACTTTCCGCGTGCCTACCACAATTTCTACATTTTTAGTTCAGCCACCGGACTTGCCGCAGTGGTAACACCTGTTCCCGTCAGATTACCGAAGTTAAGCGCTGTTGGGTTTGGCTAGCACTTGCATGGGTCACCGTCCGGGGATGCTGAGAGCTGTTGGCAAGCGGGGCGTGCTGAAACCTTGTAAGGCCATTGGAGGAGCTCCTTGATTAAGAAGTAGCGGCATCGGTCACGAAAATAGACTGCGACCTGGACAGCGGCGTGCTAACCTCTTGCCTCTCCGTATCTGCATCTGGTGACGCCTCCGGACTGAGGATGATACGGTGGCCAGTCGGTGCCGTTGGGCCTTCAATGTTTGTTTGGACGGTGTTTTTTTATATTATTTTTGATTCGACGAACGCGTCAGGTACAGCCAACAGCTGAAAATGGTATTTATTCTTTACTGGTTTATAAGTTATCTCTTTCAGACGCTATTAAACATTAGCACCTGTTACAAATGAAAAACAATGTATATTCGTGATCGATAAAGAGCAAATACATAACATTCGACCGAGCGAGGAGGCGCAGTGGCTAGCACACAAGACTCGCATTCGGGAGGACGACGGTTCAATCCCGCGTCCGACCATCCTCATTTAGGTTTTCCGTGATTTCCCTAAACCTCTTCAGGTAAGTGCTGGGATGATTCCTTGGAAAGGGCACGGCCAACTTCTTTCTCTGACCTTCCGTAATCCGATGAGACCGATGACCTCACGGTCTGGACTCCTCCCCCAAAATAACCCAACCTATAGCATTCGAAACTGTTGGCTGCAGCTTACTCCTTCGTCGAATGAATTACTGTGTGATTGCTGTCGATGATCAACCACGTTTTTGATATTACCATCGTCCAATAAAGCGAATAAGAATTTTAAATTGCGTGTTTCGGTTTGGCAGATATTGCATGTGGACGGAGGTAGTCATAGAAGTCGAGTATTGATGCACGACGTTTTGACATCTGGGTGATGTGTAGATTCTAAACCCTTTTCCAGAAGTAATTTTGAAAATAACATTTCTATCGCTGTAAGTATTTTTGTTTATTGCTGAGCAGGAAAACTACATTCTTAAGTAACTTAAGATGTAAGGATGTAGGTGCTTATCTCATTAGAGGCCAGATAGAAACTGGCTACAGGAAAATTAAAGAGACCTTTGGAGAAAAGAGAGCCACCTGTATGAATACCAAAAGGTGAGATGGGAACCCAATTCTGAGCAAAGAAGGGAAAGCAGAAACAACAATACAATACTGCAGACACTCCCTGCTACCACAATTATTTCCAACATGACAAATATTAATTATTCCTACTTAATCCTATTAATAAAATATAAACATTTTTCATAAATTGTGGTTTGACAATAGACAATAGAAATATACACGTCTTACAAGCTTTGTGAGCTCCTTTCGGGTGAGCAGACTTGTGTGAGGTATTTCGTTGCCATGAAGCAGGAGAAGTTCTTTCACATTTTTTTTTTTTTTTTTGACAACGAACACGCTGAGGTCGTTTCTTCCATTTTATGAGGTCGCATCTGTTTACAGCAGGCTGGCGAGCGGGTGACCGGACAGGTTCTCGTTACCTCATTGCGATGACGACGGACGCCTCTCCCAACGACTCACTGCGCTTTTGTTCACTGCCACGTTTAGGTAGAAAATTTGCAAGCGTCTTCGAATACCTGTGATGCTGTGGTTTTCTGCAGGAAGAAACTCAAGGACAGGTCTCTGCTTGCATCGCACCTCTGTTACAGATGCCATATTGAAGGCCATGTATAGCGCTACGACCTGTCGGAACTTCCTGAGGTTATGGGGGCTAAAGCGGGAATATTCCACGATGTAACACAACAAATTCTGCATTTTTTTCAACCGAATTTAGGCGAAAAAATTTGTTGCGTTACTTACTGTACGCCCCTCATCACAAAAAAATTACCAAAAGAAAGATTACCAAAGGTGAAAGGGCGTGTGTAAAAGTTTTAGAATGAACCATTCAGATTGTAAACATAATTTGTGTTTACTATTACAAAACACTGAACAGCAGCCAGCATCTCTGCTTCCGGCAGCTGTTTTAAGGTTTTGCTAAGAGGTGCTAACTTGTCGAGGTAATGCTTCCAAAGTGATTTGTCAATGGGAAGTATTTATATTCTTGGGAACGTTCATGCAGGACATTGAAAGATGCATGGCCACGAACTGATTATTTATCTATTTGTAACGTACAGAACATGTGAAGTGACCATCATTTTAGTTGCATACTACAGGATAAGATTTGTCATGCAGGTGAGCTATGGAATTAAAACAATAACTGTAGTAAGGAACGCATTACTATATTGAGTGACAAGTTGCTAAGTGAGAATCCTGTACAACAGTGAAGAGAAGTGCGCCTGTCTGCACTGTTCTGACCCAAGAATGTCTTGGTGATTTACACAAATCAGGAAACACACAACATTCAGATCAGTTTGGAACTCATTTTGCATCTGTCATCAGATTGAATTAAACTAAAATTAATATCACCAACTAACAACAAGTCACATTCAGGCTCAAGCAGAGTGCTATTTAACATAGCAGCTTCTTCTAACAATTGCATCTTGATAATTCTCATGCGGATTGTCTTATATGCTAGAGCAGTGGCTGTCAAATTGGGATTGCGGTCCGCATGAGGCCAGAATTAACTATTCTTGTGCTCCACGATTCTCAACCTGTTTTATCGTAATATCGTAACTAGCAGACGAATCGAAAAACATCAACTAACGTTAAAAGTTACTTGTTGTTGTTGTGGTCTTCAGTCCGGAGACTGGTTTGATGCAGCTCTCCATGCTACTCTATCTTGTGCAAGCTTCTTCATCTCCCAGTGCTTACTGAAACCTACATCCTTCATCTCTTGGTCGTCCTCTATGATTTTTACCCTCCACGCTGCCCTCCAGTGCTAAATTTATGATCCCTCGATGCCTCAGAACATGTCCTACCAACCGGTCCCTTCTTCTTGTCAAGTTGTGCCACAAACTCCTCTTCTCCCCAATTCTATCCAATACCTCCTCATTAGTTAGGTGATCTACCCATTTAATCTTCTGTACTCTTCTGTAGCATCACATTTCGAAAGCTTCTATTCTCTTCTTGTCCAAACTATTTATCGTCCATGTTTCACTTCCATACAAATACTTTCAGAAAAGTCTTCCTGACACTTAAATCTATACTCGATGTTAGCAAATTTCTCTTCTCCAGAAACGCTTTCCTTGCCATTGCCAGTCTACATTTTATATCCTCTCTACTTCAACCATCATCAGTTATTTTGCTCCCCAAATAGCAAAACTCCTTTACTACTTTAAGTGTCTCATTTCCTAATCTAATTCCCTCAGCATCATCCGACCTAATTCGACTACATTCTATTATCCTCGTTTTGCTTTTGTTGGTGTTCATCTTATATCCTCCTTTCAAAACACTGTCCATTCCGTTCAACTGCCCTTCCAGGTCCTTTGCTCTCTCTGACAGAATTACAACGTCATCAGAAACCTCAGAGTTCTTATTTATTCTCCATGGATTTTAATACCTACTCCGAATTTTTCTTTTGTTTCCTTTCCTGCTTGCTCAATATACAGATTAATTAACATCGGGGAGAGCCTATAACCCTGTCTCACTCCCTTCCCAAGCACTACTTCCCTTTCATGCCCCTCGACTCTTATAATTGCCATCTGGTTTCTGTAAAAATTGTAAATAGCGTTTCGCTCCCTGTATTTTACCCCTGCCACCTTTAGAATTTGAAAGAGAGTATTCCAGTCAACATTGTCACAAGCTTTCTCTAAGTCTACAAATGCTAGAAACGTAGGTTTGCCTTTCCTTAATCTTTCTTCTAAGATAAGTCGTAAGGTCAGTATTGCCTCACGTGTTCCAGTATTTCTACGGAATCCAAACTGATCTTCCCCGAGGTCGGCTTATACTAGTTTTTCCATTCGTCTGTAAAGAATTCGTGTTAGTATTTTGCAGCTGTGGCTTATTAAACAAATTGTTCGGTAATTTTCACATCTGTCAACACCTGCTTTCTTTGGGATTGGGATTATTATATTCTTCTTGAAGTCTGAGGGTATTTCGCCTGTCTCATACATCTTGCTCACCAGATGGCAGAGTTTTGTCAGGACTGGCTCTCCCAAGGCCGTCAGTAGTTCTAATGAAATGTTGTCTACTCCCGGGGCCTTGTTTCGACTCGTGTCTTTCAGTGCTTTGTCAAACTCTTCACGCAGTATCGTATCTCCCATTTCATCTCCATCTACATCCTCTTCCATTTCCATAATATTGTCCTGAAGTACATCGCCCTTGTATAGACCCTGATAGCCACCAGCTATGATTTACAAGAGATTATAAACGGATATACTAAGACATCAGCTAACTATTATCATAATATGAACTAATAGTATTGAATTATTTTTTTGAGCAACTCAAGACTACTGAAGGTATGTTTGCGCAATGCTAGTTGTAAGATTATTGTAAAAAGTAAGTCCCATTTGAACATTTGTAAAACCATTTCATTCAGAATATAATTAATTTTTCCCAGTAATATTGCATTACTGATTATAATCCATCCCAAAAACCATCAACGTAAACCTTTGCAAAATTTTATTGTTGTCTAGAAAAAGTTTAACTATAAATTACGTAACTTCAGTCAAAATTATTAAAGAATAACGTCAGCTTTGCTATTGAAGAATAACGTCAGCTTTGGTAATAAATACAGCCACTTATTATGACAGCCCACCAGCAGCTAACAGAGTATAATAAAATAGAGTAAGTATATTCATGTCGCAGTTCGATGTAGCAGTCAGATGGCGAGATAGTAACAGTAAAAAAGGTAAGTAATAGTTTTAGGTTATTGCAGGTAACGACTGAAGGCCACGACGACGACACATTCTATGTTTCGTCTAAATAAGCAGAAAATCACTTTTAATAAGCAGCATTTAAATTTGCATGCGAAGGTTGAGAAAGAGAATTAATTTCAAAGGGAAGATTTCATTTGTTATTATTAAGCACGAGATAGAAATCCTAAGGGAAGGTTTCATAGGTTATTGTAGAACGGAAGGTTGCGTAACAAATGAGGTATAGAGGAGACGGGAAGGTTTCAAGCTTCACTGCATTGTTTTTCTTCATCCACCTTGCTGCCCGGATCTCGAACCTTCCGACCTCTGTCTGTACCCTGCGAGAATTTTTAAAAAATGTGCGTAAATTCTTATGGGACATAACCGCTAAGGTCATCAGTCCCTAAGCTTACACACTGCTTAACCTAATTTATCCTAAGGACAAACACACACACCCATGCCGAGAAGTAGTATGTGGATGATGGTGAGGTTATTGATGCAGCAAGACGTTCGCTCCGACGTCGACCACTGGAGTCGTACCATGAGCGCACGCAGGCCCTCCTTGTAAGGTGGCGTAAGGCCGTCGCATTGAATAGGGATTATGTTTAAAAATTGGATTCTGTAGCCAAAAGAGTGGGGAATAATAAGGTGTGTAGGAATCCCCAATAAAACGAACCTGCTTTCAGAAAAAAAAGAAATTTGTTGGTTGCTTATTGAAAGCCCTTCGAACAATTACATCTTCACTGGAATAGGAAAAGAAGGACACAGGGAGTTTTATTTGTAGTTTTACAGAAGGACCATAAAAACTAAGTGACTGATAAGATAAGAAATGAGTAGTTTCTGTACGTAATAGGCGACAAAAGGAACACATGGAGGAGATCAATTAGAGGAAGTGACAGGATGACTGGATACATGTTAAGAGGTCAGAGAATAAATTTCCATGCTACTAGAGACAACCGTAGAGGGCATACGCTGTACAGGGAGTCAGAGACTGGATTAAATGCATCAGAAAATTGAGAGCTTCCGGTGCAGCTGATAATCTAAGAAGATAGGGTTGGCGCAGGACAGGAAATCGTGGTGGCAGCATCAAATCATCGACAAGACTGATGCCAAAAATCTTCGTTATAGAAGTGTGGATATATTATTGTTCTTGAAGACTTCAATCCTAAGAATGGTTTGATACAGCTCTCCAAGTTAATCCACCCCGCGTATCCCCTCCATTTCTAAATAACTACTACCGAGCGAGGTGGCGCAGTGGTTAGCACACTGGACTCGCATTCGGGAGGACGACGGTTCTATCATCCTGATTTAGTTTTTCCGTGTTTTCCCGAAATCGTTCCAGGCAAATGCCAGGATGGACCCTTTGAAAGAGCACGGCCGACTTCTTTCCCTGCTTCGATGAGACCGATGATCTAGCTGTTTGGTCTCTTCCTCCAAACAACCCAACCCAACCCTCTAAATAACTACTACAACCTACTTCCACTATGACATTCTTATTCTTTTCAAGCCTTGGTCTTCCTCAAATTTTTTCCCCTGCCCCCCTCACACCAAACACTCTCTTACATAAACAAATCATTGATACCTTGATGTCTCAGAATCCATTCTAGTCTGCTTGTGAAAAAAATTTCTTCTCCATCCACTTTGACGCAGTACCTCATCATAATCCGATCTACCCCTCTAACGGTCAGCATTCTTCTGAAGTACCACATTTCCTCTTCTTGTTTGAACTGTTTGTTGTCTTCGTTTCATTTACATTCCAGGCTACAAACCACACAAATACCTTGCAAAATGATTTTTTAACACCCGAATTTGTACTACCTGTCAGCAAGTTTATCTTCTTCCCAAATGCTTTTACTTCTGTTTCCACTTTACTTTTTTTATCCTCTATACTTCGTCCATCTTCATTTATATTGTTGTGTAAATGACAAAACCCATCACTTCTTTTAGCGTCCTATTTTCTAATTTAATTTCCTCAGCATCAGGCGATGTAATTTGATTTCAATCCATTACGATCATTTTACTTTTGTCATTGTTCATCTTACAGGTTTTTTTCAAGACGCAGTCTATTCCATTCTACCTCTCTTCCAAACTTTTTGCAGTTTCTGACAGATTTAGGATGTCATCGGCCAACCGCAAATTTTTTATTTCTTCTCCCTTAACATTAATGCCATTCCTTAACTTGCTCAGTGCGTAGATTGAATAATCACTCCAACTTCCTACTGCTCCCTCCTCCATTTAATTTCCTTCGACTGCAGTCTGGTTTCTATACTAGCTGATAACTAATAACTTTTCGATCCCTTTATATTACCCCTGCTACTAACAGAATTTCAAAATTTGTTCCATCCATCATAGTCAAATACTTTTTCAAAATCTACAAATAGAGAAACGTAAGTTAGCCTTCCCTGAAACTATCTTCTAAGTCGCGTGTTTTATATTTTTCCAGAACCGAAACTGATCATCCCAATGCTCAGCTTCTAAAATTTTTTTCATTTCTCTGTGAATCATTCATGTAAGTACCGTTTAACCATGGCTTATTGAGTTGCTACTTCCGTAATATTTGCATATGCCGGTAACTACGTCCATAGGAATATAAATTATTACGTTTTTATGTGAAGTATGACAGTATTTCGCCTGTATAATATATCTTGCATACCAAGTGGACTAGTTTTGTCTTGGTATTTTCTCCGAAGGATCTCAATAATTTTGAGGGAATTTTGTCCTCGTTCTATCTTAGGTGTTTCTGTTCCTGTCAAATTCCTATCATATTATTGTCTCTCTCATCTCACTTCGTCTTCTCGTCCTATAAGATCATTCTACTCCATTTCCAAACTCCGTGGCACTGGTATAGTAACGGTGGTAATGTTATAGAGAGAATTGCCGGTGCTAAAAAGTTTATTTCCAGTGTGTAGCCTTTATATACGTATTCTATCCTCCTTTCAGATTTCCCTTCTTTGTTTACTACTGGCTTGTGTTATGAGTTTCTGATATTCATACATCTATCATACATCCACTTCTCTTCTCTACAAAGGTCTCTTTAAATTTATTGTATGCAGCGTCTATCTTTCCCGTGGTCATGAGGACTTCTAAAGCCTTTTATTCTGCTCGGCAACCTACCGCGTAGCCACAGCGCACTTTGTATCGGTCTCATTTCTGGATGTCTGCATTGTCTTTTTCTTTGATCAATTTTATACTTTTTATTTCGTCAATTACATTGAATAAGTCGCATGTAGTCCATGGATTTTGTTAAACTATAATTAACGATGCTGTCAGTGTTAATCCTCTCTATAACATTTCATTAACAAAGAAGTTTGGTTCGAACAGAGAATTAGATTCAGGTAACATATGAATAAGTTATCCAACAACCAAGATGGAGAGCCTGTGTAGCATATGAGGTTCTTTGGTGTCGGTACAACTGCCATACGGCTGACCAATTCCTTACTTGTCGGAGATTACGTGTGGGGTTATAATGGTGCAACCTATTCTCTGTAGGACTACAGTTGGCGAATGAGCTTTCCAGTATGCAATACGCTTAAGAAAGTAAATAATTACATGATTTTGTATATTGTATGTGTTGTGGTTGGCAGGAGAGCCAACACAGGGTTACAAAAAGGAGGCCGAAATTCACTCGTCTAAGCTCACGCAGGCTGGCGTGAGGTCTGGAACATGACAAGGGAATTCGAATTGAGAAAAACGGACGTAGCTGGTGGAATACTTAACTTTAATCCATTAATGGTGAACGTCGCTCTTTATGGTACATGGTTCACAATATCAATGGTAACTGATAAGGGCGCCTTGCTAGGTCGTAGCAAATAACGTAGCTGAAGGGTGTGCTAACTATCGTCTCGGCAAATGAGAGCTTAGAAGTCAGTGAACCATCGCTAGCAAAGTCGGCTGTACAACTGGGGCGAGTGCTAGGAAGTCTCTCTAGACATGCCGTGTGGCGGCGCTCGGTCTGCAATCATTGATAGTGGCGGCACGTGTGTCCGAAGTATACTAACGGACCGCGGCCGATTTAAAGGCTACCACCTAGCAAAGTGTGGTGTCTGGCGGTGACACCACAGTATGCATGTATAAAGCAAATTGTCAGTAATGACATCACAGCTAGTACGTATTTGTGTTACGTTTCAATTAACATTTTAGTTGTTAAGTCGACCATAAGCGCTGAAACTAATGGAGATGACAAGCAGAATCAAGCTTTCACCTTCGAGAAAACGACCATCAAACCGCCATTAGAACAGCTGTAGCCTTCGTAGCGCCTGACAGAGCCGGTGGACGTGGTAGGTCCAAAACCAGTTGGGCTCTGTGGCCTCATGCGCTCTGTAACAGAGGGTGTGACCAGGATCCCTCTAGTCCGTCCCGCCAGCGCAGAAATGCTTTTAGTACTAGTCCAGATGCTCAGAGGTTTTAGTCTTAATGAAGCTTCTGACAGTCAGCAGGAAAAGGAAAAAACTGTCTGGATCTTAGTGCATCAACGAGTGCTACAGTGACACAATGGCCTGGTGAGCATATAGACATAAAATGGTTCAGATACCGAGCAATTAAATATGTTTACAGATTTTGTCTCATCCTTGTGATTATCAGCTCCTTAGTGACCCACCGAACGTCCTATGGAAATGTCTGACGAACATATTCGAACTGTGGCATCACAACTCTTATTGGTAGAAAAAATGAAATTGGAGATCAGTTACTAAATCCGTTTCGAAACTACACTTCAAGTCAAAACAAAAATGAGCGCATTACGATAAAACTTGTTATTACTGTCTATTATTTTCGTGGAAGACCGTTTTTCTTTGCCTGTTTTCTGGTAGAAGAGTATGGACTTTATTGTCAAACCATTTTTGCTTGAAATTCACCTTTTGTTGATACGTACCACCTGCGCATAACCACAAACATGACTTGCCGACGGTCGCCTTCGTGGAATTCCGTTGTTACAAAATGGTCGTTGCTCGCCTTCCATTTAGGTAGCCACCACTACAGGAAGGTCACATGTCCGACATGACACTGTATATACCTAGCTAAAATCGTATAAAGCGGTAGCGCCCCCGAATCGGTAGCGCTTCAAGAGCCACAGTCAATTCCGCAAGGGCACTGCGCAGGAGTATATTTTCTTACCTTATCTGCTCGAGATGTGGCAGTGGCAGTGCGTGTAGAACTACCTTTCACCGAGAAGTTATGTTCCCCAGTTGTATTAGTCGTATCATCTGTCTACCACTCTCCGCTTGGCTCCATGTCAGTAAGTTATTATATACACAATTCTCTCTCCCACCAAAGCGTCTCGTCTTCAATAGATACTTTTAAAGTATCATTACACTTTCCTTCACTTTCTAATGTCACAGCAGTAAAAGCATGAATTGTTTTCTATTTGGGCTCCTAGAGCAATATTATTTACATATTTCGGCTATAGATAATTTCATTTGCAGTATTCCAGGTCACTGTTATGAGATTTAGGTCTGGATGATAAGGGTAGCATTCCAGAGAAACAAATCCATTTTCCTTTCAAATTTTTGTCAATGCAATAAACAAGAGAACGCTGGTGCTCCTTAACTTACTTATGACAAAGGCGTAAATTTCCCAAGATCTGGCTCATAATGTATGAGGTTATTGGCGAGTCAAGAGTGTGTTTTAGTTGCTAGCGAACTAGAAGAAGGTGATAAATTCTCCTCCTTATTGTGAAGTGAAGCATTATCAAGAACGAGTACACTTCTTGGAAGTAATCCTGGAATGAGCTAGTTTCCTAGGATTTTTTTAAAATTTTTTGCTGTCTACTTCCGAACGGTAGAATTGGTAGCGTTTTGTGAAGTGAAAATCTTGCGTTTCTGAAAATTTAAACCCTGTTTATCAAAACCGTTCGTATTCGTCTTGATGGACATACAGTGTTCGTTAGTTATGAATAAGTGTCCAAATTCAGTCTTCACATTATAACACAAACACGGTGAAAGAATAGCGAAGTGAAAATAAGCAGTGGAAAGTGATGCGCATTGCAGATTATTTAGCCTTTCTATTACCTGACCGGTGGTCTTCAAGGTATATGCTCAGTGAATACTGAAGACTGCGGAAAATTGGTATGCAGACTTCCGCTCCAACGCATTACACCAGCCGGCACTGAATTTCACCTTTTTGGTTACATGAAGATAACACGGATGCTATAAAATTAAAGTCCCTGACACTGTTCTTCATTTGCGCCTAGTATCTTCACTTATTATCTTGAGGTGCTTTTTCTCACCTGGAGTCATCTATAGATGTCTCGTGGATGCCGTTTGTAGTTATCGATGTCCCCATTGGATTCTTTTTCTCAACAGGTCGCGAGTTCGTTGTCTCTATATTGAATGCTAGAAGAACGAACAACAGTGCAAAATAAAATTCAAGACTACGTCTATGCCGAAATAAAGGAACGAACACTGACTTAGGATGCCACAAATGCCTTTCCAAAAATTCATTCATACTTTGCCGCGAACAGTCTGCAGGCCTATAGAGCCAGTAGAAGTAAATTTTGAAACTCGAAATATTGCCTGAACACCGTGAATAACAGTTTGTAACGTCTTCTGGCAAAACACATATTATATGTGGCAAAAAAAGAGAAAAGAATAACTGAACTGGAAGATTGTAATTGCGTGGACAATGATTGTGAAACTTTAGGTAATAAAGAGAAATCATTATGTGTCATGTTTTATACTTGTATAGAATTATGTACCGATTTCTTTAAAGATAATATCTGCGTAGGCGAGTAATGAAACCGCCACAGACGATACTTATTAAATATCAAACAAAGATGAGCATATGTTACAACGAGTACAAATAGTAGTGACCGAGTATTAATTTGTCTGTCGTCTTTTGGAGTCACGTGAGCAGGTAGAGCCTGTGACGCTATATTAAATGCTTGTGTAGCATTCTTTTGTCAAGACTGAGAGAAGGACATTGATTAGGCATTGATTTTTAAAGGTGTGTAAGAATTTAATCTGTCTAAATGTTTTGAATAAAGTTACTTGCCTGGTATTTTATCCCATACTTTTAAGGCATTTTCAGCTATTTAAATATTATTCGTGGTGCAGAGCTGCGCTACGAACGAACGAGCCACTGCCATGGCACATTCAAACTGCATTAAATGAAACCAATCATACTGCAAAGAAGCGAACAGGTAATAGTGAACTAAAATTATTTCTTTCAGCTTTCGGTATTGCAGGCAGTGCAGCAGATTTTATGATGTGTTTTACAGGTGGACGCGGGCTACGGATGATATATTATTAACAGTACAAAAACATAATTTACCTTCATGACATAAAAGAAATCTTGCTGTGCGTAGTTCTGGTCTGGCAAACATTATAGTAAAAACATATTTTCTCTGATGATAGTTTCATGTTCTCGTGTTAGTCGTGGTACTTATTGGTGTTTTACTGTTAACAAAAATCCACTGCAAAATTTTGATGTTGAACAAAGATTGCGTAGTGTAACATCAGTATTGATAACGAAATAATTTTTAGTAACCTTTTCAATAACTGTGAAGTAAGGAAGATTTGTTGAACTTTATAGCGAGTTACAGCAACGAAACAATGTTCCTTTTATAGAAAGCCAGATCCAGAATATAAAGAACATAATATATTTTGTTTGTTGAAAACTAATGATCCAAAGAAAGTCACATCACAGCATCCCTAAAAAGTATTTCAGGGCTCTTTTCGTAGCAACATATTTTATCTCATTTATTGGTTGTTACGCGAGCAATAACAAGCACACAGCGAAAAGTTTTATTGCACCCAATGTTCTTTAACATTTAGTTCATATATCTTCCGCTTCTGATTGGTTTATCTCAACATCTAGTAAAAGTTCGCCTTAATTAAAACAACTAACTTTTCTCATAAAACCGATAAAGTTGTTTAAATTATTAAATGATTGTTCTCAGTACAAGCAAGACCACCAGTATGGTTCGAAGTTAAAATTTAATAGTAATCTGCAAAAGCAAATTGTGAGCGATATGCGGCTTGGCGCCCCGTCCGAACTGTTGCGCCACACTGCTCCAGCATAGGAAGCTTCTTGAACGTTCCACGTTTCCACATTACGTGACCGTCTCGAGTCGCGTAATAAGCTACCGATTACCGGCTACTGTTGCTGCCTATAATGTAATGTAGGAATAAAAGCGGGGCGGAATGTGGGATAAATGCCAGGAGATCGCGTTCGTTTTAACCGGGTTCGGGCTAGCTGCGCGTCTCCGATCTGTTACGAAAAATTAATTTATGATTACAGTCTTGTGCAAATTACTAATGATTTAAAATTTAAGTTTGGAAAGCTTCAAGATTCTTAAGAGATAGTATTTTGAACAAATTTATGATATAACCAATTTGTTAAGAATCTTGAAGCTTTTAAACCATTTGTAATTTGCACGAGTTGCAATCATAAAATAATTTTTCGTAATAGCGCAGCTGGCCAGTAACCGATCATATGGAAATAAAGGAAATCGCTCTGTGAACTGAATTTGCATACCTTTTTAGTTTCAGGGACAACGGCGCACACATGAATAAAAATGAAGTTCCGTTCTGTGATAATCCAAGGACGAAGGTCCACACAAGGACACAAATCAAATGTCCTTCTGTGACCGCGTGTAGCAGGTGCCAACTGTGCGAAGTCCACGATCGTCGGCAGTGACGATGAGCTGAGGAAGTGGCGCCTTCGAGAGCAGCTTTCGGTGAGCAGCAACCGGGTTCCTGGAGAAGGCGCGAGTGGGCAATGTCGATTGGCGAGCAGCAGTAACGGCCTTCGTGATCCATAGTGTCCGATGCGCTCGAGAGTGACCAGCGATCGGCCGTAGCCCGGAGCTGAACTAGCCATAGAGGGGATGAACGGCCATCAAAACACTCGCCAACGGGGGAATAGGGGCGCGGTGTTAAGTAGACACGTGGCCACGAGGACGCAAATAGGTGCCTGCGACTGCAGCACTGTTTATCGCGTTCTCTACGTCGCGCTTGCGCCCCTTTTCTCCCCCCCCTCCACCCCCTGCTCTTTCGGCTGCGGGAGACTTGGCGATAAAGAGCTCACCGATACTCTTTGACAAACAACCTTCCGATGTGTGACACACCCGCGAAGCATATCCGTCAGTGTGGTGGCCGAATATGCAGGGGCAAAGCCCTGCATATTCCAAATCATCATTACAAATTTTTATCAATTTCTGCCTGGATATTTGTGAGACTTTTTCACAGAGTACTTCACTATAAACAAACTACCCAACAAAATTAATGGATAACTTTTACTAATCAAAGTAATTGTCTCCTTTTCCGACGCGTAAGCTTGAAATTTGGCTCGAAGGTGACTACAACCTTTCTCTGTCATGGTCCAAAATAATGCCGTTGATGCTTAGGACCACGAATCATCGTAAAGTAAATGAGTATGAGGCTGTTTGTGTATGGGTGAAAGGTGGTCTCAGCTGTGCGAAGATTAAAATTACTGGTTATTTGAAACGTTATTATAGAAATTGAAATAAAGATCCCTTCCCCACCTAGATAAGCAATAAGGATAGTTATGAGGAAGGGATCTTTATTTCAGTTTCTAAAATAATGTGTCAAATCACCAGTAATTTTAATCTTAGCACAGTTGAGACCACCTTTCAGCCACACACTCACAGACTCGTCCACTTTATCCCCTGGATAGCGTAAAATAGCCACAGTAACCCAACCATTACCATGCTGATTGGCATCATTGTTATCTAAAGTGAAATTAAGAACACATCTACAAATCACTGAAGGTCCATGCAAAAACAATTGTTCATTTACACCAGCAGTGGTGCTTATCACAATGTTGTCGATAGTTTTATACCCTGTCTGGAGCGAACGCCTTCTCCTCGTGTAATAACGCGGCATCTCTGTAGCCTTCAATGTAGTTGCACGAGCAGCTGCACGACGACTGACGCCGTCTTTCCAGACACACCACTTATATACACACCGCTTATCGCTAACCGCAACTTCCGCTGCTGGCTCCTTATCAGCTTCCGGCCTGGCAGCAATAGCGCGCTCAGTGCCTGGTAAAACTGGAGGATTGTTGCGCAAAACAGAGTCATATGAAAGGCGGGGCGGGATGGGAAGTTGAAGGGGCCGGCGCGGTGCCTCTAGTTTTACCAGGCTATAGTGCAATTGTGCTGAGATTAAAATATAAATAAAGTACCCAACAAAATTAAACGATCACTTTTTCTAACTGAAGTAACTGTCTCCCATTCCGACGCATAAGCTCGAAATTTGACTCTTAAGTGTCTACAACCTTCCTCTGTCATGGTGCAAAAGCTTAGCGCTCTGTGACTTCATCCTCGAGCTCAACGACGCTTCAGGCAGCAAGGTGTCGACGAATGTGAAAGAATGGAAAAAGGGCCACAGTTCAAAAGTTCATGTGAGCTTTAAGGTGGATTAATGACGTTACATTGGCACCAAATTGCACAAAAATTCTGATCAACTCTATTATGGGCGTGTCACACCTCTTACTCAAATTTCACCCCTTGATGGAGGTCAGAATCGCGAAACACAGCGTTGAAATCATGCGGTTTTGTTATGGGTGGCCGAGAGAAACCTTTCAGACACATCGCGGCTCAGAATCGATACGAAAAGGCCTCAGGGGGTAACATTAAGGACGTCAGTGAAATCATTCCTTCCCCTAGGCCGTTGATTTCCACACATTTCGTTGTCTAAAAAGACATTTTGCTGTGTGATGAGCAATAGGGCAACGTTCTTGACACCGTTAGATATCGCTGCCAATCCATGGGCATTTCAGCCCTACTCACGAGGGACCGTTCCGAAGTAGCCAATGTGTTTCATCAAGTGCGTAAATAAAACGGAAAAGGGTCCCACTAGGTCGGCAGTGCCTTCGGTACCACCTACGATTCTTTGTTGAACACTTTAAAAATGTACCTTTCGGTAACTTCGACACCAGTTTAGTCTCCTATCTGCTTTAGCGCCTGAAGGTAGGCAGACGCATCTACGGGTTGTCGAAAGGGTTGCATAACTCCCCGGCGTTAGATCAGGCACGAGCTGAATCAGTGTCGAAGTTCATGGCAGGTTCATTTCTAAAGTGCTCAGCAGAGGTGCATGGGTGACACAGAGTGTGTTGCCGAACTAGGAGACTTAGAGGAATCCTTTGCTGCACAAAACCCCTTTGCTACTTCCTATCACGTTCAAAATTAGACGAACGGTTTTGAATGGTCACTAATGGTTCTACCCTGTATACTAGAGCAAAAATTGAGGCCACTGTACGCTCAAAAGGGGTCTGATCACTTTAATGTGTTTGTAGCCCCACGAAATCGTTACAGTAGCTTTGAAACGCCCAGGAGGTGGCAGCAGTGTTGAACGTGTAAAAGCTCCATCTGTGTGCCTTGCGTTTACTGACAGAGATAAAAAACTGTCGCTGCTTATTGAGAGAAAAGTAGTTTAATAATTTTGGAAATCAGGTACGCCTGCAATTTGAGGATGATACTGATGGAATCGTTTGTCACAGCACAAGAAAGGGGTTGACATTTGCGAGGGAGCTACGAACGGGTTATTTCATAGTGCCATATTTCATGATTATGGTTAGTTTTACGATCTAAAAAAGAAAAAATAGCCCGTCTCGCTCTAGATCTGTACGCGGGAGGCGGAGAGCTGATGAGCTGACCCGGAGAAAACTATTAGTGCTTTTATGTTTTGACCCTCAAATTGGCAGGTTAAAGCTTTTGAAAATGGTGAGAATTATACACGCTTAATTTTTACGTACCGCGCTAGCGGCCGTTTTTACACAATCCACGCCAACAAGAAATCAATGCGCATTCACTTACCTCCTTTTACAGCCTCCAATAACAGCTAAACTACTTCCCCGTCTCTCTCTCTCTCTAAAAAAAAAAATGTTTATACCGATGTCTTCACGGTTATTGTTAAAAAATGAACGAGCATACTCCAACATGCCCAAGATCTCAAGATCTATTCAACGCTAAAAAGGTCACATTAATGTGACAAAACAAGATCAACGTTAACATATCTACTGTTTTTCCACTGAGATCATTGAAATTATTTACTGTAACGCATCAAACGGCGTCGACTACTTCGTCCTGTTGCTCATTGCGCTGCAAATGATCGTTTTCGACAGCGAAATGTGTGGGAATCACCGCACCAAGGGAAGGGGTAATTTCATTGACGCCCACTATGCCACCTCTTGAGGCCTTTTCGTGTCGATTATGAGCGGCTGTGTGTCTGGAAGGCTTACCTCGGCCACCATAAGACAACTGCTTGGTTTTAACGCTGGGTGTCGCGATTCTGATGTTCAGTGCAGAGACGTCAAAAGAAGGGGTGAAATGTGGGTAAGACGGGGCGTAAAACTATTTGTGTTTAGAGGTAGCCTACCCGATCATTAACATAGACGTGATACTACTACATCTGTCGATTATTCTTCAATCAAGATATAATGTTGTGCTCTCCATACCAATAAACTGTCAATCTAGTCACAAGTTCTTTTAAATACCCCAAAATAAACGTTGGCATGTTAAAGACTGACATACATTTTGAAACACATTTTCGACATTATAGGTTGGATAACGTGTGACTGACTTTTTCGGAATCCATGCAGACCGGCGTGGAGGAGGTAATGCTCTTCGGCTGTATAACAGATGCATGCCAATGGTGTTAGACGGTAGTTATATGGATCACTTCTTCTATCTTTTTTGGAGAAGGGTCTAGTGTGTGCTTTCTCGCAACTACTGGGCACGGTTTTTCTTTTTGTTGTGTACTGGTGCGAACGAAAGGCAAGAGGGCTCATTGCAATAAAAGAGCCATTTGCCGTAACACACTGGCGCAGCATTCTGTCACGTTGACATCTGGAGTGGCCACACCACAACAGACCTGCTTTGGTGCTTGTAGGAGGGCTATTTTTCTTTCAAGGTCCGATCGGTCATGAAATTAAAACAACAATAAAAGTTCAATGAAGCTTTGCGCAGACAACTTGCACAGTGTCAATAGTATTCTCATCGCGAGAGTCACGTCCCGCTTTTCAGTTCTGAACGCACAATGAGCACGTAAAGATGCCTGCCAAGTATGAAGTGCGTGCTGTCATTCGATTTCTTCATGCCGAGGGCTTCCATCTGATTTCATGCTGTTCACATAACGTAACTGTCATGAGTGACAGCGAAGTACAGCAGTGGTGCATGAATTTTGAAGCAGGATGTACAAATGTTCATGAAGCAGTGGTCGTGAAAGGAAGCGAGTGTCAACTGCAGATCTTGTCCAGCGAGTGGATGAGGCCAATCAAGAAAATTTCCTGCGAATTGTCAGAACAAGCGAAAAGGGATGTTGTCATCAAACAATTCTTGGCCGCACACTGTTACTGCAGCAAAGAAGCTCCTCCAGCGGTTCCAATGGGAAGTGCTTTGTCGCCCACTATAGAGCCCTGACTTGATTCCGTCTGATTTTCATCTCTTTGCTCACATGTACGGCTGCCGATGAGGGCAGAATTTTGGCACAGACAACGAATTGCAGCCCAGCGTGGAGAATTTGCGGTAAGAAGAGGCGGCTGCATTCTGTGACGAGGTGCTGGAAAGTTAGTAGCACGATGTGCAAATTGGCCGTATAATCAGGCCAGTGATCGAACGGCGAGCCATCAAGTAGACGTCCATTGTAGTGTGGACTTCTGCTGTGAGGCCTTCACTATTCAACTCTTATCCTGGCAGGATCACCTGCCAGTTGGTCCAGCCACAGCATTGATGGACCGAGGGTCGAACTGTGGCCGTTCCAGCCAATGAGCCACTGGGCGCTTGTCAGCGCTATAAGCCGCTAGACAGAGGCAGATCCAGGCTTCGTAAGAGGATGTCTCTACCGTCTCTCTTCGTGCAAACCGTCAGCCAACGTCAACTATGGCCACCACGACCGTCAGTGCGACCTCATTCTGGAGCTGATCCAGCACCACCGTCTCAATGGGCGAGCAAACGTCGCGAGGTCTTATCGCCGCCATGTTGAGCTAGGCGTAGCGATGGCAGGGTAATTCATCTCTTCGATAAAAATATGAAAACATTCCGAGAAATGTATGCCTGAAAATAAGTGCAGGTGCTGGATAAGCTTACACGTTCTTCTGTTGTGTTGACTTCGAACAGCACTTGTGCATTATCCTAAACACGTTGCAAGGGCTAGTCGTGGTCAGAACGTAGGCAAACTGATGCAGCTTGTATGGTGGTTGCTTCCATAACCAAGGTAGCTCAAGCAACATTTACCGGAATTGTCCTTCCAATGACTTGTTATGGCCCATGATATTCAGTAAACATATTTTTGCTTTTGCTTTTTGATGTATATGAGTTGGTTAATAGTATCCACTGACCATCTTCTGTCATTGCCCTTTTTCTTAGAGACGTCCATTCCTCTTCAACTGCACTGCCTACTGAACTATTCCTTATCTCTGTTCTATAGCCTTAGTGAACTTCAAGCGTATCTCGTCATTCCTTAGTACTTCCGTATCCCACTTACTTGCGTATTGATTCTTCTTGAGTAAAGTGTTAAGCTTCAGCCTGCTCTTCATCACTACTATATTGTGCTCTGAGTCTATATCTGCTTCTGGATACGCTTTACAATCTAGTATCTGATTTCGGAATCTCTGTCTGACCAATCCAACTGATCTGTAATCCAACCGAAATCTTCCCGTATCACTCGGCCTTTTCCAAGTATATCTCCTCCTCCTGTGATTCTTGAACAGAGTATTCGCTATTACTAGCTGAAATCTATTACAGAACACAGTCTTGCTTCTCTCTCATTCCTTATCCCAAGCCCATATTTTCTTGTAACATTTTCTTCTACTTCTTCCCCTGCAACTGCTTTGCAGTCCCCCATGGCTATTGGATTTTCTACTCCATTTATTTATTTTATTACTCTTTTAATATCCCCAGGCCGGCCGGGCTGGTCGAGCGGTTCTGGGCGCTACAGTCTGGAACCGCGCTACCGCTACGGTCGCAGGTTCGAATCCTGTTTCGGGCATGGATGTGTGTGATGTCCTTAGGTTAGTTAGGTTTAAGTAGTTCTACGTTCTAGGGGACTGATTACCTCAGAAGATAAGTCCCATAGTGCTCAGAGCCATTTGAACCATTTTAATATCCTCATATACTATCTCTATCTCTTCATCTTCAGCTTGCGAAGTCGGCATGTATACCTGAACTATCGTTGTCGGTGTTGGTTTGCTCTCGATTCTGATAGCAACAACCCTATCACTGAAGAGTTCACAGTAACACACTCTCTGCCCTTCTTTGCTGTTCATAAAGAATCCTACTCTCGTTATACCATTTTCTGTTGCTGTTGATATTACTCATCTGACCAGGAATCCTTGTCTTCTCTCCATTTCACTTCACTGACCCCTACTATATCTGGATTGAGCCTTTGTATTTCTTTTTTGAGATTTTCTAGTTTCGCTACTACGTTCAAGCTTATGACATTCCACGTCCCGACTCGTAGAATGTTATCCTTTCGTTGATTATTCGATGTTTTTCTCATGCTCACCTTCCCATTGGCAGTTCCCTCCCGGAGATGCAAATGGAGGACTATTCCGGAATCTTTTGCCGATGGAGAGATCATCACGACA
This sequence comes from Schistocerca gregaria, assembly GCF_023897955.1. Classification (NCBI taxonomy): domain Eukaryota; kingdom Metazoa; phylum Arthropoda; class Insecta; order Orthoptera; family Acrididae; genus Schistocerca; species Schistocerca gregaria. The sequence goes on from NC_064921.1 coordinate 217,247,676, forward strand.
CTTTTTCAGTTACAGATCACATGTCCTGCAGATACACTTTATGTGTCTTTAATGCAGTGGTTTCCATTGCCTTTTGCATACTCATGCCACTGATCATTGCTGATTCTTCCGCCTTTTGGCGTAATTTCCCATCCCTAGGACAAGAGTGTGCTCTGAAAATCTGTCCGTTCCTCCGCCCTCTTTGACAAGGCCGTTGGCAGAATGAGGGTAACTTCTTATGCCGGAAGTCTTCGGTCACCAGTGCTGATTATTAATCAAAATTTAAGCAGTGGCGGGATTCAAACAGTAGGCTGAGGACATTTTGATTACTAATCAGAAACGCTACCCCTAGACCACAGGTAGAATAAAGATGCTGGTAAGAAATATGGAAGCACACCTCTGAACTGTTTCGATGTCTTCCTTAAATCTGACCCGTTAGGGATACCAAACACTGAAGCAGTAGTCAAGAATGGGTTGCACTAGGTTTCTATATCTGATATCCTTTATAGATGAACTACACTTTCCTAGAATTCCTCTAATAAACAGGCCTCCCTAATACTGTTCCTATGCTCTTATTCCGTTTCATATTGCTTTGCGACGTTACGCCTAGGTATTTAATCAACATTACTGTGTTGAGAAGCACACTAGTAACTCAGTAATCTAACGTTAAAGGATAGAATTTTCTACCCGTCTGCATTACCTGACATTTTCCTAGATTTAGAACAAGATGCCACTTGTCACACCAACTAGAAATTCTATCCAACGCACCTTGCATTTTCCTATAGTCACTTAACAACACATTCCGTACCCTCAGCGTCATCAGCAAAAAACGCTAATTCCTCCTCACCCTGTCCGTCAGATCATTTATGTACACTATCCAGTCACATTATTACCTGAATAACCACCTCTATCTGCGGAGGCGTGCAGGAAGAGAATCAGTGAGATTCTGGAAGCTGCTGAAAGGAATATGCAGCCATACCGATTCCTGTATTAAAGCTAGTTGCGCTAGGTGTCTCAGATGAGGATCCATGGCGCAAAACAGCCTCATAGAGACGGTTCCACTGGTTCTCGATTGGGGTTAAATCCGAGGAGTTTGCTGCCCAGGGGAGTGACACGTTGCGTTGTCATACTGGTAGATGCCATTGGGGAGAGGAAAATACAAACTACATGCATGTTCCCAAAGGAAAGATATATACACTCACAAAAAAAAAAAAAATTGCGTCACCTCGATTCCGAGGGTTCCGGAACCTTAGCAGAAAATTGGAATGTAGATCGATATAAACATCATTTCCATTGCTCATGAAAACTACACACTGCATGTTGTACTACCACGCAGCGAGACCTTTCAGAGGTGGTGGTCCGACTTGTTGTACACACCGGTACCTCAAATACCCAGTAGCACGTTCTCTTATATTGATGCATGCCTGTATTCATCGTGACATACCATGCACAAATTCATCAAGGCAGTGTTGGTCCAGATTGTCCCACTCCTGAACGGCGATTCGGCGTAGATACCTCAGAGCGGTTGGTGGGTCATATAGTCCATAAACAGCCCTTTTCAATGTATCCCAGTCATGTTCGATAGGGTTCAGGTCTGGAGAACAGGTTGGCCACTCTAATCGAGCAGTGTCGTTATCCTGAAGGAAGTCATTCACAAAATGTCCACGACGGGCCACGAACTGTCGTCTATGAAGACGAATGCCTCGCCAATACGCGTCGTAGGATGGCATTCACGTAACGTATAAGCGTTACGGCGCCTTGCATTACCGCCTGCGGCGTACGTCGACCTCACAAATGCCATCCCAAAACAGCAGAGAACCTCCACCTTGCTGCACTTGCTGGACAGTGTGTCTAAGGCGTTCAGCCTGAGCGGGTTGCCTCCAAACACGTCTCCAACGATTATCTGGTTGAAGGCATATGCGACACTCATCGGTGAATAGAACGTGATGCCAGACCTGAGCGGTCCATTTGGCATGTTGTTGGGTCCAGCTGTACCGCGCTGCTAGTTGTCGTGGTTGCAAAGATGGATCTCGCGATGGGCGTCGGGAGTGAAGTTTCGCATCATGCTGCCTATTGCGCACAGTTTGAGTTGTCACACGACGTCCTGTGGCTAAACGATAAGCATTATTCAACACGGTGGCGTTGCTGTCAGGGTCCCTCCGAGCCATAATCCGCAGGCAGCGGCCATCCACTGCAGTAGTAGCCCTTGGGCGGGCTGAGCGAGGCATGTCATCGACAGTTGCTGTCTCTCTTTATCTCCTCCATGTCCGAACAACATCGCTTTGGTTCACTCCGAGACGCCTGGACACTTCCCTTGTCGAGAGCCCATCAAGGCACGGAGTAACAATGCGGACGCGATCGAACCGCGGTTTTAACCGTCTAGGCATGGTTGAACTACAGACAACACGAGACGTCTACCTCCTTCCTGGTGAAATGACTGGAACTGATCGGCTGTCGGACCCCTCCATGTAATAGGCGCTGCTCATGCATGGTTGTTTACATCTTTTGGCGGGTTTGGTGACGTCTCTGAACAGTGAAGGGGACTGTGTCTGTGATACAGTATCCACAGTCAACGTTTATCCTCAGGAGTTCTTGGAACCGGGGTGATGCAAAACTTTTTTTGATGTTTGTATTTATGTTGATCCGTTATGTTTTCTAGAATGACGAGATCATTCAATGGGATGCATCTGAAAAAGCCATCCGTCGTCATTGAGGGGATGTCCAGTTGCCATATTGGCGTACAAATTCCAGACTTCGACGCCGATGAGCAGCAATCAGCGCTGGGTGAGAGATTCGCGAGAAATGAAGCTAAGTTAGGGCTTAATGCCTTAGAGTACTCTCTCTAAAACCGAATTGGGATTCCATCTGTACCTGTCAGCTTACTTGTTTTCAAAATTTGCAGTTGCTCCTCTGTGTCAGTGATGCTTATTACAGGGGATCAAGGATGCTTGATACAATTTATAGGATATGCATAATAATGATCTATTACGTTACGTGCATCAAGCTGCGCTCGACAGAGATTACAGTGATTTGGAGGGAAGCAGTGTATGGTTGTACAATCTCAGACAGTGCTACAGAAATGGAAGGCGTAGGATAACGAAATTTCAAACAAAGCTTCAAATGCACAGCAAACTGCGGAGTCGTCCCGAAAATTTGTAGATGAGATAAACAAACTTATCATATCGTTCAGTAAGGACTTTGTTTTCAATTTCGACGAATCGAGATTTGAAGAGGAAATGCCTATGAATATAACCCTGGTAATAAGAGGTATCAAGAGAGTTGCATCAAGATCAACTAACGTCAATCCCTTAATGCATTCGTATTCAGTTTTGCCTACTGTTAATCTTGATGGTAAATTTTCTCGAAAGCTCTTTATTGTGCTGCGAGAAGCTGGTCAAAATAACTTGCTTTTTCTTGATTCTTGGTCAGCATATAAGAATCATACTCATTTGAGCATACTACCCCTCCTGAAAAATGTGTGAAATTGCAGGTCATACCACCTGGAACCACTCGACAAATTTAGCCTCTGGGCGTTTGTTTTTTTCTTTCCTATAAAACATATTATCGCAGTATCTGCAGCTATGCCCTGAAGAATCGCCTGTTTCACGATAAGCTGCACGACGAACAGTTCTGCATTCGGTTGCGTGGGAATACGTTCCATCAGTCCTCATCACCCCGTTACACTAACATGATCCCATATGCATTGTTTAAGAGTGGATACGTAGCTGAGTATCCTGTACGGTATGTAATACCAACGAGTTCACCTTCGATCTTGATTTGCAGACCTTTGTGACTGCGGCGCGCCATTCTTTCATGGTGCAAATTATTGGCTTGTTTTGAACATTTCTTGAATGTCAATGATGTCCATTTTGTGAAATATAATTCATACATTCCATTGGAGGTTAATCTCTGCAATTCCTAGACACATATTTCTGTCCCCACCTGTTGAATATGGTGACTCATTAGCAGCTACTATTTTTCCTGTTATAATTGTTAACACATTTTTAAATGAGCCTTATTAAAGAGTAAACTTGCGACCTCGCACTCAAGGTTTCCGTTGTTATTGATTTTACGTTGGACTAGAAACTTCTCGGGTTCTCAGCAGGATGATTTGCCAACGTGTGGTGGTTGTTTTACACTTCGCACATCGATCTTTTTACGGCCCACAAATTTCTACTAGATATTCCTTGACCTGATCTGCGCGTTCTTTTTCGAATCGAGAGTACAAAAGTCTCTGCTCCCTCAGAATTTTACGAATTTTATTGTTAAACCTCGGTGGGTCTCTTCCGTCCTTCATCAATTTAGTCGGCAGATGCATATCCATGCCACGATTTAAAATCAGTTTAAAATTTGACAGCAATTCCTCTATGTGTAACATACTGGAACTAAATGATGTCTGTTGATTGTCTAAGTGGGATGCTAACAACTGCCTATCTGCTCTTTCTGACAAAAATAACCTTTTAGCCGTCTTCATGGGTTTATTAACTTTGGTACCGATCGTCGCTATTATGACATCATGATTATAAATAGCTGTCACTACTCTGGCATCGTCTATGCGCTCAGGCCAGTTTTAAGTTACAAGGTCTAAAATATTTCCATTTTGTGCTGACTGTCGAATTAGCTGCTCATGGCAGTTTTCGGAAAAAGTGTTGAAAAGTACTTCAGAAAGAGGTACTACCTGCAATGAATCGAAAGAGGGCGCAGTGTATACTCTGTAGATTAGTCGCCTCCAAATAACATTGTATGTTCAGGATATTTCCATCTTTTTAGCTTTTACGTCAATAGTTACCACATAGACTTGGACTTCTATCTAATCTGTGTCGTAGTTGCTAATAATTCGAAAATGCATAATAGCGTTGGCCTCTCTTCAAATGAGGTGGTGAACAGAAGGAAGATACCATGTCTTTTTGAAGCTATTAAACCTAAAATAGGGCAAAACAGAAAATCGAAGCGAAATTCTGCGGAAAAGTTATGAAGATGTGGAAGCGAGCGAAAATGGCGAATTTCCAGACGCTGGAATGGGACAGTGTAGTGCTTGTTAAGTTGCCAGAATACAGGGTTGGTCGGTGGATAATGTTAACTTTGGCCTATACGCCAAATTTGTTATGTGATATCGAGGGTCGTACCAAGTCATAGAAATGTCATCGATAGTAAACATGAAGCTAAAATTTCTGAGGCTGACCACCAATTTCCCCATGGGGTGCATTAGACCATTTACGGGTACTTTGGGTGCTTTACCAAAGACTCCTGCAAAGAAAGCAGAGGGCAAGGATGGAAGGGAAGAATCAAAACCTAATGCGCAGGCTGTACATAAAGTACATTATACACTCAGGTTGCACATATAAGCAAAGAGGTTTACAGAATTTGTGATAAAGCTTTGTGGTAAATTGTGTTAGTTTCATATGTTTCTCTTATTTTGTTGGGGTTGTTCTGTTTTATTAATATAGGGAGATTTTAATCTTTTCATTTTCATGTGTGTTCCGGTGGGCTAATAATGTCAGCCTCTGTCGATGAGTGGTCAGCGTGGCTCACTGCCATGTGGGTTTTATTCCCGGTACTGGGAGGGAATTTTCGTTGGTGGCAAGTCTGGTAAAGGGTGCAGTCAGCCTAGTGAGACCAAGTGAGGAGCGACTGATCGTGGTCTCGCGGTTTGTAAAGGAACTGAAAATATTGTGATTTAATCGCAGAGGTGCTGAAAAATTGTTCCAGTGACACACCAGAGAAATATCTGGTAACTTTTTATCTTTGAGAGACATAGGAACAATTTCGCCCTTCGTTTTTTATTTCTTGTATGAACGACTACTTTTTGTTGTGATGGGCTGGTGGGATGTCGTACTGTCTAATTACTAGTGTGTGTGTGTGTGGTAAATGAATGAGTTAAAAGACGCAAGATGTGTTTTATATTATTTTCATCGCACAACAAGCCTTATTCTCATGCCTATGGAGTATTTATGTTAAGCAGAGAAGGCGAGTTTTAGATGGAACCGAAGATCTTCAAAACGGCGCTGCTCAACAATAGAGGTACGTGATTGTGCTCTCTACTTTCCTTTCGTGGCCGCTAAAATTACTTCCGATTCGTTTTGCCGAGACATTCAGAACCTGCAATCTTCTTTTTCTTATAAAAATACTAGTCCGATGCAAAAGAAATACTCTTAGATTTAAATAATTGCCATTCTTTTACCCAGGCCACGGGGAATGATAGAACGTACGTGCCTCTACTCTGAATGTACGTTCGCAATCTCCGAGTGTGTTACGACGAAATTATTTCACAATGAAAATTTCTCATCAGACCGCAACCACTCGCACGCGAATGTACGTACCCTCTGAATGTATCTAGTCAGTCACGCGCGTTGTTCAAAAGCTTTACTTTTAATATTCAGTGGATTACATTTCCGAAATTAATTTTTGTTTATGCTGCAAATCGTACTTCACGCGAAGTATTTATTACGTAAGTTTCAGGCTCAATTTAATAAAAAAAAAAGATTCCGAATAATACACTCCTGGAAATGGAAAAAAGAACACATTGACACCGGTGTGTCAGACCCACCATACTTGCTCCGGACAGTGCGACACGGCTGTACAAGCAATGATCACACGCACAGCACAGCGGACACGCCAGGAACCGCGGTGTTGGCCGTCGAATGGCGCTAGCTGCGCAGCATTTGTGCACCGCCGCCGTCAGTGTCAGCCAGATTGCCGTGGCATACGGAGCTCCATCGCAGTCTTTAACACTGGTAGCATGCCGCGACAGCGTGGACGTGAACCGTATGTGCAGTTGACGGACTTTGAGCGAGGGCGTATAGTGTGCATGCGGGAGGCCGGGTGGACGTACCGCCGAATTGCTCAACACGTGGGGCGTGAGGTCTACACAGTACATCGACGTTGTCGCCAGTGGTCGGCGGAAAGTGCACGTGCCCGTCGACCTGGGACCGGACCGCAGCGACGCACAGATGCACGCCAAGACCGTAGGATCCTACACAGTGCCGTAGGGGACCGCACCGCCACTTCCCAGCAAATTAGGGACACTGTTGCTCCTGGGGTATCGGCGAGGACCATTCGCAACCGTCTTTATGAAGCTGGGCTACGGTCCCGCACACCGTTAGGCCGTCTTCCGCTCACGCCCCAACATCGTGCAGCCCGCCTCCAGTGGTGTCGCGACAGGCGTGAATGGAGGGACGAATGGAGACGTGTCGTCTTCAGCGATGAGAGTCGTTTCTGCCTTGGTGCCAATGATGGTCGTATGCGTGTTTGGCGCCGTGCAGGTGAGCGCCACAATCAGGACTGCATACGACCAAGGCACACAGGGCCAACACCCGGCATCATGGTGTGGGGAGCGATCTCATACACTGGCCGTACACCTCTGGTGATCGTCGAGGGAACACTGAATAGTGCACGGTACATCCAAACCGTCATCGAACCCATCGTTCTACCATTCCTAGACCGGCAAGGGAACTTGCTGTTCCAACAGGACATTGCACGTCTGCATGTATCCCGTGCCATTCAACGTGCTCTAGAAGGTGTAAGTCACCTACCCTGGCCAGCAAGATCTCCGGATCTGTCCCCCATTGAGCATGTTTGGGACTGGATGAAGCGTCGTCTCACGCGGTCTGCACGTCCAGCACGAACGCTGGTCCAACTGAGGCGCCAGGTGGAAATGGCATGGCAAGCCGTTCCACAGGACTACATCCAGCATCTCTACGATCGTCTCCATGGGAGAATAGCAGCCTGCATTGGTGCGAAAGGTGGATATACACTGTACTAGTGCCGACATTGTGCATGCTCTGTTGCCTGTGTCTATGTGCCTGTGGTTCTGTCAGTGTGATCATGTGATGTATCTGACCCCAGGAATGTGTCAATAAAGTTTCCCCTTCCTGGGACAGTGAATTCACGGTGTTCTTATTTCAATTTCCAGGAGTGTAGAAATAAAGAATAACAATCAAACAAATCAAACCTAAATAAACAGAAAGAGGGAACGTTACAGGTTCTAGGCGCTCAGTCCGGAACCGCACGACTGCTACGGTCGCAGGTTCGAATCCTGCCTCGGGCATGGATGTGTGTGATGTCCTTAGGTTAGTTAGGTTTAAGTACTTCTAAGTTCTAGGGGACTGATGACCACAGATGTTAAGTCCCATAGTGCTCAGAGCTATTTGAACCAATTGACTCTACTGATCAGTAGAGGTTCCAACATCAAGAATAGCGACCAGAAGAGCGGTGTGCTGACTACTTGCCTCCTCCATACTGAATCCGATGACGTCACTGGCAGAAGATGACACTGGGGTTCGGTCAGGCCTGATTGATCCTTCTAGGGTCAGAATGCGGAACTCTGCATTTACCTTTAAAATAGTGTAATGCATAAATGGAACAGAGGTATGTCAGAGTAACAAGATGAGTTGTGTTATTGTTGGTGGTGTGAGAATGGACCTCAGGCATCCGCGTTATTAGGGAGAGGGAGGGAGAAATATCTGGATTCCTTTCTTCAAGGTGGCGTTGCCAGCGAAGACGATTTTGATGTGTGTGGTAATTCTGGTTTTCCTGCAACTCTTCAAGGGAGGACTGGTGGACACACTAAGGAATCAATACTAACAAGCCATCATTGGACACTGAGGTTACTTACAATGCGTGAAAAGTAAGGCATGAGGTGCAGAGGCTAGAGGTGATTCTCAGTAAATCACAGCTCGAGGCCGGGAAGAAGGTAATACTGGAGGAGACACGACAAAAGTACCAAGGATTGCGTCGCTCGTACAAAAGATTAAGGGAACAATTGTACCAAGTATCAAAACTGGTGATACTTAGGCAAAGGCGGGTAATTATTGAAGTCAGTATTTGGAACAGCGGATAGTGGCGGTAACTGGGAATGAAATGATATTTTGGGACAAGTGTAAGAAATAGCAAAAAGGAGTAGAGTTGCTGTGGAGTGCATACCACACAATTAACAAAACTGGAGCAGGTCATATTAAAGAAAAACGCTCACGTTGTAGACGTTGAGTGCAAAACTAACAGGACATTTGAAAAAACTACAGTCACAGTGAATCAGGCTTTAAATATGAGGGTCACTCCAAAAGAAATGCACACATTTTTTTAAAAAATACATCTGTTATTCTACATATTTGAAAGTTTTACAGTGTGTAGATACCTCGTTTATGAACAATATTTTCATTTCTCCACATAATTTCCATCCCTCTCAACTGCCTTACGCCATCTTGGAACCAGCTCCTGTATACCCGCATGGTAAAATTCTGGACCGACCTGTTGGAGCCACTGTTTGGCAGCGTGCACAAGGGAGTCATCATCTTCAAACGTTGTTCCACGAAGAGAGTCTTTCAGTTTCCCAAAGAGAGGATAGTCACAAGGAGCCAGTCAGGAATGTCAGGCGGGTGTTTCAGTGTTGTCCATCCGAGTTTTGTGATCGCTTCCATAGATTTCTGATTGACATGCGACCGTGCATTGTCGTGAAACAGCATAACATCCTGCTTTTACCGATGTGGTCTAACACGACTCAGTCGAGCTTGAATTTTCTTCAGTGTCTTCACATATGGATCAGAATTTCTGGTGGTTCCGTTGGCATGATGTCCACAAACAAGAGTCCTTCGGAATCGAAAAACACTGTAGCGATAACTTTTCCAGCGGAAGATGTGGTTTTAATTTTTTTGGGGGGTGAATTTGCATGATGCCACTCCATTGATTACATCTTCGTCTCTGGTGAGAAATGATGGAGCCATGTTTCATCACCTGTCACAATTCTTGCAAGAAATTCATCTCCATCATTCTCGTACTGTTACAAAAGTTCGCTGCATACCGTTTCTCTTGCTTCTTTGTGAGCCACTGTCAACATCCTGGGAACCCACCTGGCACAAGCCTTTTTTAACGCCAACACTTTCAGTATTCTGCAAACACTCCCTTCCCCTATCCCAACGTAGCGTGACAATTCGTTCACTGTGATGCGTCTGTCAGCAGTCACCAATTCGTTCACTGTGATGCGTCTTTCAGCTGTCACCAATTCGTTCACTGTGATGCGTCTGTCAGCAGTCAGCAATTCATTAACTCTCTGCACATTGTCTGGAGTGTGTGCAGTACGAGGCCTGCCACTGCGAGCACAATCCTCAATATTGCCGCGCCTGCTTTCATCACGTAAACTGCTTGCCCACCGACTAACTGTACTGCGATCGACAGCAGCATCTCCAAACACCTTTTTCAACCTCTTGTGGATGTTTCCCACAGTCTCGTTTTCACAGCACAGGAATTATATTACAGCACGTTGCTTCTGACGAACGTCAAGTGTAGCAGGCATCTTAAAGACATGCTGTGACAGCACCACTCACGGGAACAGGTTGAACTACGTTTGAAAACAAGCGGGAAGGATGGATCTACACACTGTAAACCTTCCACACATGGAGAATGAAAACTGTATTTTTATAAAAATAGTGTGCATTTCTTTTGGAGCGACCCTCGTATGAAACAGACCCAACTGAATCTATTGGATATTAGATTCACAGTGGCAAGACACGTACAATCAATAGTGGAGAACATAGTGGATGTTTTAGGAGGAATTAACTGCATCACCGGAGGCAGTATACCAAGCAGTACATGGGCAATCGAGTCCTACGTTGCTACTGCTGATAAGTTCCTGAATGGCCTACGGAAGTTCCAGGAAGGCCTACATGCGGAGATGCATCACATAGTGGCAGCGACATAGTAGTGCTTGTCGTTATTCTGCCGTGTTGTGACAGCAAAAATTAGCATAAATAGAGACCGACTTCATTTACCAGCTCAGTTGCAAGCGTTGATGCACATCCAGTAAAGTGGTAAGCTCCATGCAAATCCCCACAGGTAAAGAGTGAAGGTAATGCTCATCATCAAAGAAACGGGAAGCCACGTGTTGATGCCATCGATGCAAGAAGTATAAAGTGACTGTATGGACAACGATGATGGTCCAGATTGACACGAAAGCATTTGAAATAGAACTACTACTAGAGAAACCAGATGAAGTAAAATGCCAAAGGGATTTCCTGATGCCGCACCCTAGTTTTTAATGGGCCAATATGAATTGAATTTACTATGTTTACACCTGAAATAATGATTAAAAATTATTACGAGGAAGAGTGATAAAGGGAATGATGAGGCCGGGATTACGAAGTAGTGGGTTTTTGGTTACTGGTACAACCCCTGATGTAGCAGAAACTACTTTTTGCCTCGATCTACTGTCACTGGGACGACTATAATGAAGCTGACACAGCCTTAGCTCTGCTGACCAGAAAGACCATCGGAGGTGGTACAAAACCGGAGTACAGCTTCCCTAAACAACGCCTTGAAACCTAGTTTTATCCATTCGTGGGATGAACTTATAGCTACATACAGGGTTACAATTATTGAACTAAATGACAACAAACCTAAATTTCTTACACACTAAGGCGTGCACACACTTTATTCAGCATGTACACATCACTATAGACATTCGGATTTAGGTTACAACACGTTCAATATGCCGGCTATCATTGCCGATGATGTGGGGCAGACGAATAGCAAAATTCTGCATGACCCACTGAAGTGCCGGAACAAAGATGGGTAGATGATCTACTGAATTGCCGGTTTCAGCTCAGTAATGATTTTGGGGTTATTGCTGCACACCTTGTGTTTAGTATAGCCCCACAAAAAGGAGTGGCATATGTTCAGATACGGTGAATGTGGTGATCAATCGAGGCCTATGCCAGTGGTCTCTCGGTATCCCAGAGCCAGAATGCTATCCCCAAAGTGCTCCTCCAGGACATCAAACACTTCTGCTTCGACGGGGCCGAGCACCCCCTTGCATGAACCACATCCTGTCGACATCAGGATCACTTTGGATGATAGGGGTCAAATTATCTACAAAAATCTTCACGTACCGTTCGCTAGTCACCGTGCCATCAAGGAATATCACACCGATTATTCCGGGACTGGACAGTGCACAGACACAGTCACCCATTGAGGGTGAAGAGACTTCTCGATCGCGAAATGCGTATTCTTAGTCTCCCAAATGCGCCTGTTTTGCTTATTGACGAACCCATCCAAATGAAAGGGGGCTCCGTCGCTGAACCAAACCATGCGTGCTCAAACTAATTCCCATCATGTTCCGCGACCTACTGCGCAGTTCAGTTTGGACGTCTTAAAAAAACCGTTCAGAAGTTATGACGATTTTGATTCATACCGTCCAATAATTGTCACTCTGTAGAAAGGACTTGTGAAAGTTGAGGAAGTGCTTCAGCATTTACAGCAAGAGAAATGAGAAGCAGTTCAGTGAAGTCATGACCCGGAGTGTCTCAGTTTCTGATGTGGTTGTGGTTCTGGCTGTACTTTGCGTAACCTGTATCTATTTTAGGTGTAAAACTACCTGACCAGTTAAGCTCACAGTGCACCAGGTACTAACAATCTGGGTTAACATTATAAAACAACATTTTAGAAGAGAACAGTCAATGAACCAAGTGGTTTACGCAAAACTAGAATAAGGAGGAGCACAAATATTTAATTTTTGTGTCAATCTATGAAACATGTTTCAAGATCATTTTTGTCCAGAAATGTAAACAGGTCAAAATCCAGAGACCAGGCTTTTCGAAGGAAGGAGGCGGGTTACGTGATGGTCAAGTCTGTTGGAATGAAACACCTTATATCGATTCAGCAGAATGACGTCATAAGGACGGAAGCGCAGAAGAGTCCGATGGCCGGGTGCTATAGAGCACCAGTGCATATTCAGTATGCTAATACAATCATTCAGTAATCGGGCGATGGGGAAGACGCCAGCCTGCATCAGTGTCTCCGTATGCTCATTGTGCATGGTAGTATACAGGTGTGCACAGTACGAGTATGCCTAGAGTCAGGATGAAGCAACCATACGTCGTCGAAGGCTTTTCCCCTATTAGCTGCAGGCCTCTGTCTGAGCTAAAATCAGTATGCAGTCAACTTGGCGCATTTGTATTGACGACTCACCCACTCACTGCATGCTGTCACTGCGGGAACAGCCTAGTAGCCAGGGCTGCTTTGTCGCCGACAACACGCCACCTTGTGTCAGGACTCTCTGGCTGCGTTGACCCCAGCATGTGCTGCCAACAGCATGTGCTGCATTGGTGGTGGACAACCGCTGATGCCGCGCTCCAGTGGCCGTGGCTGACTACGTGAAAGAGCTCACCAACCTACTCTCCAGTTATATTTCCATCTCTGTACTTGGCATGAATAAAAGACCTTCTTAACCTGGGATGTTTTACTGATGGTGCACCGTTGGACTCCAGCCACTACCACCACTGCACTCACGTGCCGACCTCTAGCAAGGACACGGTGCACCAGAGGCATTTTTGTCAAATGAAAACACGTTTCATTTATCCCTTCTAAACACTCCAAAATGCAGCATAAATAACATTTTATACCCTGTATAAAATGGGTAAGGTGCCTAGCTGCACATAGTCATACAGGCCTATCACTCTTCTTCAATGTGTGAATAACATGTTGACATGGATGATTAAACACAATGCTGGACTGAGAACCATAATATATTGCCCATTGGACAAACTAGTTTTGGAATGGATAAAAGTGCAACTGAAATGCTAGTGTCATTAGTCACCGTAGTCAGTGATATGCAACTCATGTTCAGTGACAACCAGTATTTGCTAATAGTGGAAAAAAATCATGGCAGCCCATCGTCATTCATCCACAAGATACACCACATCTTGAGTAACAGAAGTCTGATTCTCACAATAATCAATGAAGCAATAGGGCCAAGGTGAACAACACAGTTAATAACGTTTATTAGAATATTATTGATACAGAGAAATTGTAATTATGTAGCGCTATCGGTTTTTAGATATTTGCAATCCGCAGAATGTAAACTACGCTAGAAATTTTTTACATAGTTTTGTCTCCACGTGGAACTTAATGCAGTTCGTATGCAGTCGTAAACTAGTAATGAAATACAATCTTCGTGTGGACACTGAGCCTGAGACAGATTTTCTTTCCATTACCTTCGTAATCATGCTTTTACATAACATTTTCTTGTTCTAATAAACATGCTGAAGAAGTACCTGCAGCTAATGCAACTTTATCACGCTCAAATAGTCCAGCTTTCTGCAAATACAAGAAACAAACAAGCCAGTATTCGAAATGAAGTCTTAAATATTCTGCCTACTAGTGATTAGTGCGAGATGAATATTATCAACTTGTTACCTTTCTTTTGTTGACTTGCGATAGAGTTTATTGGTCTTGTACGTAATTCAGTTAGATCACTAGCAACCAAGGGTTATATAGAACGTAGATTCACTATTTATTAGTGCAATTATATTGCCCATCTAATTGTCGACCGCTCCAAAAATTATACACGTTTCAATTTAACTCTCCCTTTTATCTAAAACTTCAAAATCTGAAACAAGAAAGAAGAGAAAACCATATGAATGTTGAGACTGATATTTAATGTATTTGAGTATATTCATTTTCAGGTAGAAATGTAGGCAACAAATATTTAAGAAGAAAATAATGCTTATACTGTAAGCCGAAATCAAAACTTGCTTGGTTTGGAGATGATAGTAAATTTCACTTTTTAACCACTGTTACCTGGCGAACAGTTTCCTCTCTACCTGAAATGAAATTCGTTGAAGAAAGGTTATCACACGTGGATAAATACGAGTAGAAGTTACATATAAGAAAATAGTCATAAGGTGTTTCCTGTAGAATATTAACACACCCGTAATTATTTCAATCCACGAATACTCTCAACTGGAACTAGTGTTTGCTTAAGGCAGATAAAAAGTGACTTGTTGAATCAGGACTAACACGTAGCGGTCGGCAAACCGGCCATATGTCATGTAAGCACTGCAGAGGCTAAAGAGATGTGACTGTGAACCGGAAAAAGGAGGAGTTTTTCTGGCCTTAGCAAATCTTTAGGATGTTCACATTACGCTTAAGGAGAGGAAATCTCACATCATCTCGGGGGAAGAAAAGGATTTTTTTGAATCAGAAAAAGGAGAAAAAGCTTATTATTGATTACAGTTATTGGGATAATTTGTTGTCGATAGTGTGACCTCCGACAGTAGAGGTGGTTAGCAGTTGGGAGAAGATTCTAGACAACGGACTTAGCGAGATTATAAAGCAAATACAGCATCCGCCGCGGCTGTATCAGAATACAGTGGTGGAGTTAGACGCTGTCAAAATTGATCAAATACGAAGGAAAGTACCTTGTTGAGAATATTAAGACATATAATGATGACTAATGGGCAGAACTTCCCCTCTATACGTTAGATAATGTCCTCAATTACACAGGGTGAAACAGATATTGAATGACAAGCTTACAGAGGAGGC
The DNA here is from genome assembly GCF_023897955.1 of Schistocerca gregaria. NCBI lineage: Eukaryota > Metazoa > Arthropoda > Insecta > Orthoptera > Acrididae > Schistocerca > Schistocerca gregaria. The sequence continues at coordinate 217,262,967 of NC_064921.1, forward strand.
ACTGTAGACGAAATTAAGATAAAATATGTATTAAACGAGGGCTCTATAATCCATACCTTAAGAGCTATGAGTATTTCTTCATCTTCGATTCTGTGGAACAGATCTCTTCTACTGTAACCTCTTTGCTTTACATATTTTGGGAGGAGGTAGTATGGACCAAAAGAACAAAATATCATCCAGTAAACACGGGCTCTGAAATGCATACCTTAAGTGCTATGAACACTTGTTCAGTAGATGTGGTTTTGTGTTACAGTAGCGAAGATGAACAAGGGTTCATAGTGCTTAAGGTATATATCTTAGAGCCCATGTTTACTTGAAAGTTCTTCCTTGTTTTGGACCTTTACCATCTCTGAAAGTTTGTCAGTGGCGTTCTGGTTCAAGAATTATTAACATTGTGCAGCCCTGTCAACAACTGTGATAATTGAACATGTAACACATCAGTCTCAGTTTCAAATAGAAACCAAACTTTACCCAGGTTTCAGCAACGATAATTTGGCCTTCTTCAGAAGCGAGTAACACTAAACTACTAAACTACTATAGGTTAGTGTCACTCGCTTCTGAAGAAGGCTATTAAACTAATGAACTATATTAGTTTAGTGTCACTCGATTCTGAAGAAGGCCAAATTATTTTTGCTGAAACCTGGGTAAAGTTTGGTTTCTATTTGCAACTGAGGCTGACCTGTTACATGTCGGTTCTGGTTCACCCTGCATGTAGAGTGACTCACTTGAAACTTGCACCGTAAATATTGCGGAAATGGAAAGGAGTATTGATGTGCGGTTTTAACAGAATGTATTGTAGTCAGGGCCTCGTACTGTTAGAAATTCAAGATATTGTAATAATAGTTAGAAATTGTATTTTTTGTGCAAACACACACGTGTTTGTTAAATGGAACAATGCCTATTGACATTAACCAACTAAAAGAACGGTAAATAAGAATGTCAGTGGAGTTTGTTGCCGGATTCTAGTGGGGGTCGTTTATGAGGTATCGTATTTTGAAAAGTTCCCACACCGACACTTGTACAATGTCTCTGGTAGAATACACTAAACAACAACACAAGTGTTTACACGCGTTATGTGGATTCTGACCGGTAACGAGACAGTTGATCATCACAAGTTGTGTTTGAATTAGTTACCGGCAGCGGCAATACACGCTTCCAGTGTGGAATGGACCAACTGCTGCAGACGTGCTACCATTTAAGCGGGGATCTCCGAGCAAGTTACATTAATAAATCGTTGCTTATCACCGGGTGTAGTTGGTATATCCTTGTAAACAGAGTCTTTCAGCTTCCTCCATAGGAAAAGTCTACAGGCATCAAATCCGGGGAATGTGCCGGGCAAGGTGCAGCAATACAAAAAGAAAAAAAGTCTACAGGCGTAAAATCCTGGAAATGCGCCGGACAGGATACAACAATATTCAATTTGGAAACAATTCGTGAAGATATGCTGTGGTACTTCGTGCTCTATGTGCTGGACAGCCATCATGTTGATACCACGGGTTCTTCCTAGTCTTTGCAGAAGAACTTCTTCTAGCATCCGTGAAAGGTGGTCTGTTAGGAGTCTGCGATACTTATGCGTGTTCAGTGCTCTGTCTATTAGCTGATGGTTCACTATCCCACGACACACGTTTACACTCCATGGACGCTGACACTCCACTTTCCGAAGCCAACGGGGACTGTATACCAACAGCGCATGTCTAGGCGGTTTACCTGGCCATGAGTAGTAAATGTTGCTTCATCACTAAAAAAAATATGCAATACATCTGGAGTATCCTGTTTTCATGCCCATGTAGAGAAGTTAACACGATTCTCAACAATCGTTTCGGTGCAGCTCCTGACAGAGAGAGAGAGATGTGATAGGGATGGGACCTATGTTGCTGGAGAATGTGTGGGACACTTGTCTGACTAACACCACTTCCTCGTGCTATTGCGCGGGACCTAAAGTGTGTATCAATTGCAACAGCTAAGAGAATATTAATTTCCCTCTCTTCTGTCATCACGTGTTTCCTTCTGTTACGTTGTCTGGATGTTACACTACCACTTTAACGTAACTGGTTAAGGAGGTTGATAAATGACTGCCGAGGTGGTTGACATTTGTTGGGATAACTTACCGCATACGTTCCACAAGAACGAACTGCGGTCGCTCTTCTTACTCTCTCGGTAAACTATGAGCAGGTCGGCTTTTTTTCGAATTGGTAAATCCCATCATCCACTCACGACCTAATGCTTAGAGTAGACTGTCACACACTAACTGACTAGCGATCGGAATGCGCTCAAGGAACACACAAACACAAAGTAAGCAAACATAACAATATGTTACCAGCAACTACGCAGGCCGAATGGCAGAAACAGGTGTCAGTGTAGAAACTTTTCGAAATGCGATTACTCGCAAACGACTCACACTAGAATCACCCAACAAACACCACTATCATTATAATTTACCATACTTTTAGTTTTTTAATGTCAATAGGCATTGTTCCATTCAAGAAACGTACACTCCTGGAAATGGAAAAAAGAACACATTGACACCGGTGTGTCAGACCCACCATACTTGCTCCGGACACTGCGAGAGGGCTGTACAAGCAATGATCACACGCACGGCATAGCAGACACACCAGCAACCGCGGTGTTGGCCGTCGAATGGCGCTAGCTGCGCAGCATTTGTGCACCGCCGCTGTCAGTGTCAGCCAGTTTGCCGTGGCATACGGAGCTCCATCGCAGTCTTTAACACAGGTAGCATGCCGCGACAGCGTGGACGTGAACCGTATGTGCAGTTGACGGACTTTGAGCGAGGGCGTATAGTGGGCATGCGGGAGGCCGGGTGGACGTACCGCCGAATTGCTCAACACGTGGGGCGTGAGGTCTCCACAGTACATCGATGTTGTCGCCAGTGGTCGGCGGAAGGTGCACGTGCGCGTCGACCTGGGACCGGACCGCAGCGACGCACGGATGCACGCCAAGACCGTAGGATCCTACGCAGTGCCGTAGGGGACCGCACCCCTACTTCCCAGCAAATTAGGGACACTGTTGGTCCTGGGGTATCGGCGAGGACCATTCGCAACCGTCTCCATGAAGCTGGGCTACGGTCACGCACACCGTTAGGCCGTCTTCCGCTCCCGCCCCAACATCGTGCAGCCCGCCTCCAGTGGTGTCGCGACAGGCGTGAATGGAGGGACGAATGGAGACGTGTCGTCTTCAGCGATGAGAGTCGCTTCTGCCTTGGTGCCAATGATGGTCGTATGCGTGTTTGGCGCTGTGCAGGTGAGCGCCACAATCAGGACTGCATACGACCGAGGCACACAGGGCCAACACCCGTCATCATGGTGTGGGGAGCGATCTCCTACACTGGCCGTACACCTCTGGTGATCGTCGAGGGGACACTGAATAGTGCACGGTACATTCAAACCGTCATCGAACCCATCGTTCTGCCATTTCTAGCCCGGCAAGGGAACTTGCTGTTCCAACAGGACAATGCACGTCCGCATGTATCCCGTGCCACCCAACGTGCTCTAGAAGGTGTAAGTCAACTACCCTGGCCAGCAAGATCTCCGGATCTGTCCCCCATTGAGCATGTTTGGGACTGGAAGAAGCGTCGTCTCACGCGGTCTGCACGTCCAGCACGAACGCTGGTCCAACTGAGGCGCCAGGTGGAAATGGCATGGCAAGCCGTTCCACAGGACTACATCCAGCATCTCTACGATCGTCTCCATGGGAGAATAGCAGCCTGCATTGCTGCGAAAGGTGGATATACACTGTACTAGTGCCGACATTGTGCATGCTCTGTTGTCTGTGTCTATGTGCCTGTGGTTCTGTCAGTGTGATCATGTGATGTATCTGACCCCAGGAATGTGTCAATAAAGTTTCCCCTTCCTGGGACAATGAATTCACGGTGTTCTTATTTCAATTTCCAGGAGTGTATTTTCTAAGTATTTCTACAATCTGTTGGTTGATCAACAATACGAGTCCCTGACCACCAATCCATCCTGTGAAAACCGCACATCAATAGCACTCCCCATTTTCGCAGTGTTTGCGGTGCAAGTTTCAGGTGATTCGGTCTGCATAATATGAGCTTAAGTTATGAATCTGATAATTTTTTTTTGCAGCAAAGACAGTTAACAAATTCGCTTGCGTCTTGTATATTATGCTTCTGTGTACTGTGACGCAAAATGTTTGATATTGAGGTGTATGTATCATTAAACTATATTTTGTCTTGTTTTACCAGCACTGTTATGCCCACGTCATACAGGAACTAAGTGTGCTTCACTCTGAAATGTTTATTTTCCGTAACCTTGCATGTTTCGAGTGGATAATGTGCTTTAGACGGTGGTATCAATTAAATCAGTCTCATGACTCTCCTTGTACATAGTTTAGGCATAAATATCTTTACGCTGTGATTTTTTTATACGTCTACAGGTGTATAGGTATCCACAGCTGGTTATATGCCATTAATTTTGCGTTTGCCTTTAAGGAAGAACAGTCACTTATATGGCGCAGTTTGATTTTCATGGCCTGTTGGAGCACATTCCTGTAACGTAGAGTAAAGTGTTACAGTACAGTTCAGCAGTCGGCGCACCTGCCATCTGTGGCGTCGCACCACCGAAGAAGTGATCCAGAGCAGCGATCACCCCTATCCCTTCACGATACGTAAGTGTATCAAGGTCATTGTACACGTCGAGCACTGGTGCAGTAGTGAAGCATGTGTGCTGACGAAAGGCTGTTATTTCTAATTTTGGTGAGTGTATGAACGGCGTTTTAGCAACGCCAGTATGTTGTTATAGAAATTGAGTTCTTTTGCTATTATTTTACATACACGATTTGTGTGTATCAGCGCTCTGAGAATTATATTCGTTTTCCATTTCATGTTTGTCCTTTTATTGTCATTTTTTTCCCTTGCCGTTATATTCTTGATTCGTGTTATGCAGCCGCAATGTAGACTTTTAGACTTCAAGAAAGAATTGTAGTATGTTTTGTGAGGTATGGTTTTAAACATTCATGTGAATTTTTGGAATTTTGGAGTGAATGAGTAAGAGAGCATAATTATGTTAGACTAAATCTACTAAACGATGTTGGTGATTTTTTTGTCAGTCATCAGTAGAATTTTTCTTTTATTCTTCGTTGGACCCATGTGGTACCCGAAGGACTTTCTTTTTCCCCTAAGTTCCTTCAATATTAAAAAAAAGTGTTGTGAGGGAAACATAACTTCATATTATCGGTATCGATAGCCGTGTTGGTGCCAGTTAAGTTACATTTGTCTATTTGGTGCTGTTAACATTAAAGCTATACGTGTAGATATTTTTTCCTCTTGTTCGTTCTCTGTTTGCTGCACTGACTATGTACACATGTGAGTTGACATGTCTATGGCACCATCTGTTCGCTGTTCAATAGATAAATTTAAGTTTTTGTAAATTAGCGTAATTAACCAAATAATGTTTACACATACGGAATCATTTGTCACGTAAGCATTTATATTGAAATTCTTTGACAACAACACTTATTTTGTCGGTGTTCCATTGGGTACAACAGCACCTGAAGAAAGCTGTATGTTGCAACACAGACGCGGCATGAGAGGGGTTTAGATATTTGTGTCTATTTCGATACAACATTTCCGGGTAGATGGATCGGGTCATCGCGATCACCGGACATAGCACCATATCAAGTACCAAGTTTACCAACGACCAGTGAATGACATCGCAGGAGTATGGCACAGAATTACTAACGTCATAACATCCATCCCTCACGAAATTTTGACCAACACAGGGGTGGAATTGGAATGTCGCCTGAATGTCCTTCGTACAACGAAAGGAGAACCAAGTCGAAATTTATTAATTTGTATGTGCACACAAAAACTTGAATATGTTACTTGGACTGCAAGGTAAAGTATATGTGTAGGTGTCATATTTTATGCCTTATGCATGTTTATAAACAGAGAAAGACTTACGGAACACCCTTTATAAATAAAAAAAATGTCACGAACGTGAAGGTCAACAGATGGTGACTGCACGTTTCTATAAACGACCCATTTGCGGAGCACGTGTAGCTGCCGCCAATCTTGAGCTGTGGAACACGGGGTGAAACGTGAACACATTCATCAGCTCCACTAACGGCTACCAGTTCTCGCTTTCTTCGAACGCAGTGATATCAAAAGGCAACAGCTGTCTCGTTTCAAGTCGGGCTCTGTCCCTACTGAGTCCTAGCTGCGTTTCCCTGACCACAGGGTGGACGGTAATGAGTAGCCTCTGCTGCTAGTTTCTTCTGCAGCCAACAGGTCCCTCCTACCTCTGACAGCTGAAAGCCTGTCTCCGCTTACCGAACGTTTTCGCTGTGAGGCGCTGTCATAACGCCTCATTCGCAGGTCGTAAATTTCCTTGCATAACTCAACGATTTCTATTTAGAGTACCGTAGTTTCGAAAATACCATCCGTTGTGTAATCCAGAGCACTACGTCAGTGGTGGCTAATGTTTGTGCCCACTAGTAACCTCGATGACAATTTCACCCTTAGAATATTAACATTGTAAGCTTTACCCCTTCAAACAACTTAGGATCTGTGATAGGCTACGGTCAAAGAGATCTACGGTGCACTGTTGCTTCTCCGCGCAATAGCGGAAGCCGATTTATGAGCTCATAATTGATAGTATTGTACCTGTTAACACTTCATGATACAGTTAACATCTTCGGCACCTTCCTGGCCCTTTGCTCGTTGACAGCATAAAAAAGTAAGTCTATATGGCCTCATCGGCATTCATGTGGAGCATAAGAGTCTGATTTTGTAAAATGGCGAAGCCACACCTCCCGCTTATCATTTGGAAATGGTAGAGCAATAGCCAGCAGTAGGTAAACATCAGATTAGAAATGCAAATTTAATCAACAGTTTTGTTTTTAAACAACTACAGTTAGTTACATAACGTATAGTAATAATGTTATTCATGCACATGGATTTAAGTTTTTTGGGAATGTAGCAGAATGGTTGCTCCAGCAAGGTGACAGATTTGTATCTCTCTGTCCCCCACACCTACTACCTCATTCTCTATCCAACGATCAATAGCTGATAGATAATAATCACTCTGAACATAAAGCATGAAGAAAATGAAAATAACGACCTATAACCGAACCACCAACAGGCCGATATGGAGAGCTTGTGATGTCTCGGTGACCTTCCCAAAAAATTACGTGAAGGAAAAGGGCCACAAAATGAATTTTTAGAGCCATTTCGAGTTTTCTTGCACACCGTTGGAGTGACACAAAATGTTAGGTTAAATAAAATCAGCCACAGTGGTTACCATTACTCGTAGAACACAGTATTTGCGAAATGGCGCTTAGAGTAAAAACAAGTAACGTATTTTGCTTACTGCTGATCAGGTCGGTGCTCCCTCAGCCATCTGAAAAATAAACAGCAGTAATTTGGCTATAAAAACAAATGAAAATATTCAATAGACTAAATAATTAAAATAAATATTAATGTGACGACGTGAATAGAATATTATTGAAAATCATAAAAGAGAGCACAGGCGACCATCCGTAAGTTCTTAGTTGTCTGACTTTACACACGATGAGTTAATGGTACAAGCTAGATGTAAGATTACCTCTCGTAATATTGCCTGAAAATCAGTAACATCCAAGTACACTATGTGCTTAACCTTGAATATGGTCTTTTTTTTAAAGAAACAATAAAATCCTATTAAACCTGTAGAACAAAAGTGGTAACAGTGAATACGAAATGTGTTCTGGGCTATTGTGTCTCCTATAAATGACTAAACTACAAGCGTAGATCTCGCCGCCGTAGTGTTTTGTGAAAGGAGACACATGGCACAGGAAGCCTTATAACTTACAACAAGTTTGCCTCACTCTCACCTAAACCGGTGCCCATGTCTTCAGATATACGGCGTATTTAACTGTCACAGAAACATCACATACGAGACGCTGTGTGATGACGAATTGATAATTCTTCGAATTTCTGTGAAATACTGAGATTTGGTCTCTGTTGTCAGTAACACTGGAAACCGTAATCTTTGCTGGCGTTTAGAGCAGTTGTTCGTTTGCGACTGTATTTAAGTAGTGAGAGTTAGAAGTTTGTTTAACATGAATGAAAGTAGTATCGGAAGCTGAAGAAACACTCTTTTATAACAGGTTTAGAGGCAGTGTAGACGGTCTGAGGAAAACAGGGGCTCTTCACCCGAACTGAAGTCCAAGTACACCTGAAAAAATGAATTTAATTCTAGTCACATTACCACTGACTTATAACGTCTGGGGCGTTCGCTGGCGGTTTCTTGAAGGGAAAGGTCCAATAAAAATAGCATAGAAGACCATTTGCAAGACATCAGACACTGAAAAGAGATTTCCTAAGAAAATAGCCGATAAAACGGTTTGTACAGAGGACAATCCCTCTAAGATTCATGCCATTCACGAAATGATAAGCACCTTATAGGTCTAGTACATAGCACGAACTAGTGCATAACCAGAGATGCATTTGTTGAGTCCCAAGAGAAGTCGCTCGAGAATAGTCATTTCGAAACCATATTTGGAAAAATTCGAAATATATGCGAAGGACTGCTTGCTCTATTGTGGAAGTGTTGACGAAATGAGTATCCACCATTGCGTTTAAGAGAGAAATTAAAGCAAAACCTGTGGCATGACACACGTGAAAGTGTACCGAATAAAACGAAAACCGTCTAGTCGTCTTGAAAACCACTGGCAATGGCGATCGCAAGATACCATTATTAAAATCACTCCACGCGATATCTACCGCGTTGACACTGGAACGGCAACTGTAATAGAGCTTTGAATACAGAAAAAACAGTCTTGATTGCGCAAGATAAGTCTACTTAATCTTCACCTGTGACGTCTTGCGCCTGTTCTAGGCATCATCAGACAATCCGGGGAAATTACGAACGGGTATTAAGTACAAATTGCTATTAAAGACAATATTTGAGTAAATTCAAAATAACAGATGGAAGACAAATGTCGATCGCACTATGGAGCACAGGGCCACATTTATGTTTCAAGAGCCAGTAAAGGGTATAAATTACAACTCATAAAATACTGCACCATAACTGAGCCTACCGATAAAAACTTTTCCTAATCGTGACCGAGACGTCGAACGTAATTAAAAGTACCACGGAACAGGGGGGTAACAGATAGCTATAGTCAATCCTTCATTACATCATCACAGATAAAATTCTTCCCACTCGTAACAGAGGCATAAAATGTGATTAAGAGTCCCAAAGAACTGGCAGGAAACATCCAGATAGCCACTGTCAACGCTTCTTTCCGTCACCTAGAAGCAACAAGAAAAAAGGTAATGGCAGCAGTAAAAAGAAAGCTACTAAGACCTGCAAGGGATGCATATATCAGGCAAACAAGCAAATTCAGTCAGCAGAAAAAAAACCCTCAAGTGCGAATGAACAATAATAAGAATAAGGAAACAGCTAAAAATTTTAGCAAAAATATGAAGCAACGAAGCAATAAACAACTCTACATCGGAAAACTGACAGTAATGATGATAAGTTACCAATGTAGAAAGCGCACCACGAACACACATGTGGTCTGTTTACAACAGTGTGAGCACGTGCTGTCATGTCGGCAACTAGATCGTCAAGCAAGTGTGAAGGTCCCATGGAGCGCTAGTGAGGAAAGGCTCACAAGCTGGTGCGCTAAAACTTTGACCAGCACGTCAAATATTCTGGCCATCGCCCCCAGATTAAAGAAAAACTTAAAATCCTTCACGTGGCTAACAAAACCAAGAAACTGAATATATTGGAAGAGTTTAAAATTTCCTAGGATATATTTTTCAAATCTCCGAATCTAAATAATGAACAAGTCTGTGAGAAACACCAAACATTTTTTTCATATAATGATGCGTATCTTTAAATGATGGTTAACCCTTGGCAGCAGCAGCCGGCCGAGACAGAAACAGCAACAGGGTAGTATGAGATTTTGTGACTTTTACTAGTTCCAAACCAGGAGTCAATTGTATAATTTCATCTATGTGCTTTGATAGTTTAGTTTATTGAAATTATTCGTGTTACTTTAATACCTAATAGACATAGTTTTCGCGTTTTTGTTAGCGTCGCAAGGTAAACCGATTTTGTGACATATTACAAGTTTCTAGACAGGGGCGAAATATTTAGTTTCTTCTGAGTGCATCAGTAGTTACGTTTTTGAATCTCTGCGTGTAATCTGATTTATTGGACAGAGTTTCTGCGTTTTCGTCAGCGCCTAAAATAGAGTTCCTCTATACATGATGAGAGTCCGTTTTACTGATTAGTGTAGTTTTCTACTGTCTTTATTATGGTAGGGACTGTGAGTGTTGTGTGCAGATGCGAGCCGAGTTTGTGACACTTCGCTCTCAGCTTCAGGCTGTGATGGCTGGTTACACAGTTTGAGGCTGCAGTGGATGGGCACCACTTTTGTGGGCCGGCCGTGGCGATCCAACGGACGTCCAGCACGTCCGAGTCCTGTGATCGGGCCTCACCGGTGGCCAGCTCATTTACTGCTCGCACTGAGGTTGAACCCTCACCTGTGGTCGAGTTAATGGTCACCCCAGGGCGTAGAAGGTGGCGAAAGACTCCCCAGGTGGCTGCACGTAAAGCCTCCACCGTTAATCTGTCAAACAAGTTCCGGGTTCTGTCTGTGGCTAACACTGTCCCTGAGCCACATGCTGTCGCCTGTCCTGTTTCAGAGGGAACCTCTCAGCCTACAAGATTCAGACAGTCACAAAGGGTGGGGTTATTGATAGCTGGGAGGTCCAACGTTAGGCGCGTTATGGAGCACTTTAGGGACGTGGCTGACCATAAGAGGAATCAAACCAATGTGCACTTCGTGTGCATACTGGCTGGAGTCATCCAAGACGTGGAACGGGTCCTCCCGGATTCCGTGAAGAGCACAGGGTGATGCCAACTGCAGGTGGTGGCTCACCTCGGTAATGATGTGCGTTATTTTGGATCAGAAGAGATTCTCTCTGGTTTCGAGCGGTTAACAGAATTGGTAAAGGCTACCAGTCTTGCTTGCAAGATGAAAGCACAGCTGACCATTTGCAGCACTGTCGACAGGACCGATTGTGGACCTCTGGCACAGAGCCGACCGGAAGGTCTGAATCAGAGGCTCGGACGGTTCTGCCAACGTGTAGGCTGCAGATTTCTCGACTTGAGCCATAGGCTGGTTGGGTTTCGAGTTTCGCTGAATATGTCAGGAGTCCACTATACGCAGGAGGCGGCTACACGGGTACGAAGGGCTGTGTGGCGTGGAATGGCAGTTTTTTAGGTTAGAATGTCTCGGGAGAACACAAAAAGGGCTTCTATATCTACATACACACTCTGCAAGCTACCTGACGGTGTGTGGCGGAGGGTACCTTGAGTACCTCTATCGGTTCTCCCTTCTATTCCAGTCTCGTATTGTTCGTGGAAAGAAGGATTGTCGGTATGCCTCTGTGTGGGCTCTAATCTCTCTGCTTTTATCCTCACGGTCTCTTCGCGAAATATATGTAGGAGGGAGCAATGTACTGCTTGACTTCTCGGTGAAGGTATGTTCTCGAAACTTCAACAAAAGCCTGTACCGAGCTTCAATCTCAAAGTGTCCAGGTCGAACACAGGAAGAACGTAGATACAGGAACCATCGGCATAACAGTCGTAGCTGTGTTGAGAAAGTACCATAGCTCCAAGAGCTAATAGAAAGCACTCATGCTCAAATCGTTATAGGCACTGTACGCTGGCTAAGGCCGGAGATAAATTCAGCCGAAAGTTTCGCCAAGATCTTAAAGCTGTTCCGAAAGGATAGGCTACACGCAGTTGGCGGTGGCGTGTTTGCTGCTGTTAGAAGTAGTTTATCTTGTCGCGAAATTGAAGTAGATAGTTTCTGTGAGTTAGAATGGACAGAGGTCATTCTTGGCAACTGGTATAAAATACTGATTGGTTCCTTTTACCCTCCTCTCAATTCAGATGCTACAATAGCTGAAAAGTTCAAAAAAATTTGGGTTTAATTTCAAAGGTGTACCCGACTCATTCAAGTATAGTTGGTTGTGACTTTAGTTTACCCTCGATATGTTGGCGAAAATATATGTTTAAATCCGTAGGTAAGCATAAAACTTCATCCAAAATTGTGCTAAATGCGTTCTCTGAAAATTATTTCGGGCAGTTAGTCCATGAGCATACGCGAATAGTAAACGGATGTGAAAACACACTTGACCTCTTAGCAACAAATACCCCTGAGCTAATAACAACCATCAAAACGGATACCGGGATTAATGAAAACAGGGTTGTCTTAGCGAGACTGAATATTGTAACCCCTAACTCCGTCCGAACAGGCTTCGAAAAACCCTAACGGTACTGACCGACCGCCGTGTCATCCTCAGCCCAGGGGCGTCACTGGATGCGGATATGGAGGGGCGGATGGTCGGCACAGTGCTCTTCCAGCCGTGACAGTTTTCGTGACCGGAACCGCTACTTCTCAGTCACTTAGCGCCACAATTTGCCTCAGAGGGGCTGAGTGTACCCCGCTTGCCAACAGCTCTCGGCAGACCGAATGGTCACCCATCCAAGTGCTAGCCAAGCCCGACAGCAACATCGGAGATCTGACGGAAACCGGTGTTACCCCTGCTGCAAAGACGTTGGCTTGTAAACCCTAAATTATCCAAAAATAAAGGAAAAATAAACCTTTTCAAAAAAGCAGATAAAAATTCACTTGATACCTTCCTGAGAGACAATCTCCACTCCTTCCAAATTAATAATGTAAATGAGACTAGATGTTGCTTGATTTCAAAGATACAGTATCGGCAGAAATTGGCAGATTTATACCAAATAAGTTAACAAACGTCGGAGATGATCCTCCTAGCTACACAAAACCGTGCAGAACACTACAGCAGAAACAACAACAACAAAAAAATCATGCCAACTTTACACAGACGCAAAATCTCCAAGGCCGGCGGTCTTTTACAAGAGCTCGAAGTTTAGCGCGGTCTTCAATGTGAGATGCTCATAGTAGTTTTCACAACGGAACTTTATCTAGAAACCTGGCAGAAAATCCACAGAGATTCTGGGCTTAAATGAAGTATGCTAGCGGCAAGACACAATCAATGCCATCTCTGCGCAATACCAATGGAAATATTATCGACGATAGTGCTGCCGAAGTGGAGTTACTAAACACGATCTTCCGAAAATTCTTTCGCCAAAGAGGACAAAGTAAATATTCCAGAATTCGAATCAAGAACAGATGAAAACATGAATTAAGCAGAAATAGATATCCTCGGAGTAGCGAATCAACTTAAATCACTTGAAAAAGCAAGTTTTCCGGTCTAGTCTGTATACCAGTTAGGTTCCTTTCAGAGTATGCTGATACAATAGATCGATACTTAAGAATCATACACAATCGTTCGCTCGACGAAAGACCGTTCCTAAAGTCTGGAAAGTTGCACAGGTCACACCGATATATAAGTAACGACTAAATAACAAGCCCATATCATTAACGTCGATATGCAGCAGGATTTTGGAATATACGTATATTGTATTCAGACATTAAGCATTACCTCGAAGAGAACGGTCTATTGACACACAGTCAACACGGATTTAGAAAATATTGTTGTTGTGAAACACAACTAACTCTTTACACATACGAAGTGCTGAGTGCTATTGACAACGGAATTCAAATTCATTCCGTATTTCTAGTTTTCCACAAGGCATTTGACACTGTTCCACACAAGCAACTTGTAGTGAAATTGCGTGCTTATGGAATATCGTCTGACTTATGTGACTGGATTCGTGATTTACTGTCAGAGAGGTCACATTTCGTAGTAACTGACGGAAAGTCATCGAGGAAAACGTAAGCGATTTCTTGCGTTCCCCAAGGTAGTGTTATAGGCGCTTTGCTGTTCTTTATTTATAGAAACTGTTTGGGAGACAATTTGAACAGCCATCTTAGGTTGTTTGCAGATGATGCTACCGTTTATGGATTAGTAAATTCATCAGAAGATCAAGAGAAATTGCAAAACGATTTGGAAAAGGTATCTGTATGGTGCAAAAAATGGCAATTGTCCCTAAATAACGAAAAGCAAGAGATCATCCACATGAGTGCTAAAAGGAATCCGTTAATTTCGATTGCATGAAAAATCAGTCAGATCTAAAGGCCGTAAATTCAACCAAATACCTAGGAATTACAATTATGAACAACTTAAATTGGAAGCAACACATAGAAAATATTTTGGGAAAGGCTAACCAAAGACTGCGTTTTATTGACAGGACACTTAGAAAATGTAACAGATCTGCTAAAGAGACTGCCTACACTAAACTTGTCCGTCCACTTTTAGAGTACTGCTGCGCGGTGTGAGATCCTTACCGCATAGAGCTGACGGAGTACATCGAAAAAGTTCAAAGAAGGGCAGCACGTTTTGTATTATCCTGAAATAGGGGAGTAAGTGTCAGTGAAATGATACAGGATTTTGAGGTGGACATCATTTAAACGAAGGTGTTTTCGTTGCAGCAGAATCTTCTCACGAAATTTCAATCAGCAGCTTTCTGCTTCAAATGCGAAAATATTTTATTGACGCCGACCTTAACTGGGAGGAATGAGCATCACAATAAAATGAGGGAAATCAGAGCTCGCGCTGAATATACAGCTGTTCGTTATTTCCGCGCGCTGTACGAGATTGGAATAACAGAGAATTATTGTTAAGGTGGTTTGTGAACCCTCTGCCAGGCACGTAAACGTGATTTGCAGAATATTCATGTAGATTTAGATATATTGAACGTTTTATTTAAGACTTAGGGCGTGAGTCGTGCTTCGGTAGCTCAGTTGGTAGAGCACTTGCCGGCGAAATGCAAAGGTCCCGAGTTCGAGTCTCGGTCGGGCACACAGTTTTAATCTGCCAGGAAGTTTCATATCAGCGCACACTCCGCTGCATAGTGAAAATCTCATTCTGGAAACATCCCCCAGGCTGTGGCTAAGCCATGTCTCCGCAATATCCTTTCTTTCAGGAGTGCTAGTTCTGTATGGTTCGCAGGAGAGCTTCTGTAAAGTTTGGAAGGTAGGAGACGAGGTACTGGCAGAAGTAAAGCTGTGGGTACCGGCCGTGAGTCGTGCTTCGGTAACTCAGTTGGTAGAGCACTTGCCTGCGAAAGGCAAAGGTCGCGAGTTCGAGTCTCGGTCGGGCACACAGTTTTAATCTGCCAGGAAGTTTCATATCAGCGCACACTCCGCTGCAGAGTGAAAATCTCATTATGGAGTATTGTAAGGTGCTTAATAATGGTATTAGGAAGGCAAAGGGTATGTGGTATGGAAATAGAATAGCTAATACACAGGTTAAAAATAAAATCATATGGTCAGTTGTGAAGGAAGTGCCTGGTCAGCAACACAAGGTCGACCTTATAAAGTCATTTCGTAGTAAAAATATTTATGTTTCTGATAAATCAGATATATGTACAGTATTTAACAATCATTTTCTGAGCATTTATGGTGAATTAAATAAAAATTTAGTTTCTACAGGAGATTATATAACTTTGTTGGCACATATCTTTCCAAGATTGGTGTGTGAAATACTGCTCTGTGATACAGACAAGGGGGAGATTGAGTCAATAATCAAATCAATGAAGACTAAGGACTCTCACGGATATGATGCAGTTCCTAGCAGAATACTGTGTTGCACATGTTAGCCCTGTATTTACCCATATTTGCAACTTTTCCTTTAGGCAGGGTCAGTTTCCTGAACGATTAAAGTACCCAGTAGTAAAGCCGCTTTATAAAAGGGGAGGAAGGGATAATGTAGACAATTTTAGACCTATTTCTATGCCATCAGTGTTTGCTAAAGTTATTGAAAAGGCCGTGTACTTAAGGATAAATGATCATTTTATATCACACGATTTGCTGTCAAATGTACAGTTCGGTTTTAGAAGTCGGTTAACAACTGAAAAGGCTATTTTTTCTTTTCTCTGTGAGGTACTGGATGGGTTAAACGAAAGGTTTCGAAAGCTAGGCATATCTTTTGATTTAACTACCGTGTTGATCACAAAATATTGCTCCAGAAGTTGGACCATTACGGAATACGGGGAGTAACTCACAATTGGTTCACCTCTTACTGTAGTAACGGACAGCAAGAGGTCATTATTCTCAATGTTGAGAATGGCTGTGATGTGGAGTCTGAGTGGGGTACAGTCAAGTGGGGGGTGCCCCAGGTATCAGAGTTAGGGCCACTCCTGTTCCTTATTTGTATAACTGATCTGCCTTCTAGTACTACAGGTAACCCTAAAATATTTCTATTTGCTGATGACATTAGCTTGGTAATAAGGGATGTTGTATGCAACATTGGCTAGGTTTACAATAGTGCAGTTCATGACCTAAGTTAATGGCTTGTAGAAAATAAACCAATGATAAATCACAGTAAGACTCAGCTCATACAGTTTCTAACACACAATTCAACAAAACCTTACGTTTTAATGTTACAGATTGGGCATATGATTAGTGGAACTGAACAGTTCAAATTTCTAGGTGGTCAGATAAATAGTAAACTGTCGTGGAAAGCCCACGTTCAGGATCTTGTTCAAAGACTTAATGCTGCCATTTTTACTATTTGAACTGTACCTGAAGTGAGTGATTGTTCGACACGAAAATTAGTCTACCTGGCTTATTTTCATTCGCTTATGTCATATGGTATTGTATTTTGGGGTAACCCTTCCCATCGTAAAAGGATATTTTTGGCTTAGAAATGGGTGGTTCGGGCAATAAGTGGTGAAAGTCGACCCCTGTTCATGAGTCTTGTTATTTTCACATTGGCCTCTCAATATACACTCCTGGAAATTGAAATAAGAACACCGTGAATTCATTGTCCCAGGAAGGGGAAACTTTATTGACACATTCCTGGGGTCAGATACATCACATGGTCACACTGACAGAACAACAGGCACATAGACACAGGCAACAGAGC
This sequence comes from Schistocerca gregaria, assembly GCF_023897955.1. NCBI lineage: Eukaryota > Metazoa > Arthropoda > Insecta > Orthoptera > Acrididae > Schistocerca > Schistocerca gregaria. The sequence continues at coordinate 217,279,864 of NC_064921.1, forward strand.
ATGCACAATGTCGGCACTAGTACAGTGTATATCCACCTTTCGCAGCAATGCAGGCTGCTATTCTCCCATGGAGACGATCATAGAGATGCTGGATGTAGTCCTGTGGAACGGCTTGCCATGCCATTTCCACCTGGCGCCTCAGTTGGACCAGCGTTCGTGCTGGACGTGCAGACCGCGTGAGACGACGCTTCATCCAGTCCTAAACATGCTCAATGGGGGACAGATCCGGAGATCTTGCTGGCCAGGGTAGTTGACTTACACCTTCTAGAGCACGTTGGGTGCCACGGGATACATGCGGACGTGCATTGTCCTGTTGGAACAGCAAGTTCCCTTGCCGGTCTAGGAATGGTAGAACGATGGGTTCGATGACGGTTTGGATGTACCGTGTACTATTCAGTGTCCCCTCGACGATCACCAGAGGTGTACGGCCAGTGTAGGAGATCGCTCCCCACACCATGATGCCGGGTGTTGGCCCTGTGTGCCTCGGTCGTATGCAGTCCTGATTCTGGCGCTCACCTGCACGGCGCCAAACACGCATACGACCATCATTGGCACCAAGGCAGAAGCGACTCTCATCGCTGAAGACGACACGTCTCCATTCGTCCCTCCATTCACGCCTGTCGCGACACCACTGGAGGCAGGCTGCACGATGTTGGGGCGTGAGCGGAAGACGGCCTAACGGTGTGCGAGACCGTAGCCCAGCTTCATAGAGACTGTTGCGAATGGTCCTCGCCGATACCCCAGGAGCAACAGTGTCCCTAATTTGCTGGGAAGTGGCGGTGCGGTCCCCTACGGCACTGCGTAGGATCCTACGGTCTTGGCGTGCATCCGTGCGTCGCTGCTGTCCAGTACCAGGTCGACGGGCACGTGCACCTTCCACCGACCACTGGCGACAACATCGATGTGGTGTGGAGACCTCACGCCCCACATGTTGAGCAGTTCGGCGGTACGTCCACCCGGCCTCCCGCATGCCCACTATACGCCCTCGATCAAAGTTCGTCAGTTGCACATACGTTCACATCCACGCTGTCGCGGCATGCTACCAGTGTTAAAGACTGCGATGGAGCACCGTATGCCACGGCAAACTGGCTGACACTGACGGCGGCGGTGCACAAATGCTGCGCAACTAGCGCCATTCGACGGCCAACACCGCGGTTGCTGGTGTGTCCGCTGTGCCGTGCGTGTGATCATTGCTTGTACAGCCCTCTCGCAGTGTCCGGAGCAAGTATGGTGGGTCTGACACACCGGTGTCAATGTGTTCTTTTTTCCATTTCCAGGAGTGTATATATTCCTTACTGACATTTTGTGTTAACAATATTAGCTCATTCCCAAGAATAAGCAGCTTTCATACAGTTCACACTTGACAGAAATCAAACCTGAATTTGGATCGGACTTCCTTAACTCTTGCGCAGAAAGGTGTGCAGAATACTGCTACATTCATTTTCAGTAATCTACCACTCGAATTCAAAAATCTGAGCAGCAATCCACGCGCTTTCAAATTGAAACTGAAGAGTTTCATCATGGGTCACTCCTTTTATTCCATCGAGAAGTTTCTTGAAAAATTAAGAATATTCTTGTTTTTTTTTTGTTGTTGATTGCGTTTACTTAAACTTATAGATTAACATTTTTCTTGTTCATGAACATTTTATTTTTATCCGTTATTGCTTTTATGTTGTAATTTCATGTACTGACATGTTCCAAGTCCTTGGAGATTTGCTCCGCAATTTGTTCCAACGGAACTTGACGTGTAAATAAAGATAAAATAAAAGGCCTTAGTAGCTTTTTCCTACTGTCATTACCTTTTTTGTATTGGTTATAGGTGGTGTAAAGAAGCGTTGACAGTGGCTATCTGACTGTTTCCCGCCAGTTCTCTGGAACTGTTAATCACGTTGGACGCCTCGGTTACGAGTAGGAAGAATTTTATAGGTGAGGTAATGAAGCATCGACTACGGCTATCTGGCTGTTACTTCCACGTTCTATGTGACTATTAATTACGTTCGACCCCTCGGTCACCATTAGCAAGAGGTTTTATCGGTAAGCTCAGTTACGGTGCAATATTTTATAATTTATACTCCTCACGATTCCCTTAAACATAAATGTGACCCTGTTTTCCAGAGACCAATCGACGTTTGTCTTCCTTCTGTTATTTTTAATTTATTTATTAATTATTGTCTTTAATAGCAATTCATAATTATACCAGTTTGTAGCTTCTGCAGATTGTCTGGTGATGCCTAGAACAGGTGAAACGCGTCACATGTGAAGGTTAAGTAAACCTGTATTATGCTATAAGACTGTTTCCCTGTATCTAAAGATACCGTTATGATCAACAAATGAGAAAATGCAAAACACTCGCTAATTGTTATTACTTTGCGCTTCAGCAGGTGTTGCGTAGATACTTAATATAGAAGTGACCACAGATGAACTCGCGCAACAGTACAAAGCACCTCTCTGCTCATCAATTGCGATGTTAAAATTGCGCGAGATGGTTTCTGAAATAACCTCCCTTCTCACCGCACTTTCCCATTTCACCATCTATTTAGCCGTTTTCAATTTCTCAGCGTCTCGTTATAAAGATTGCTCAGAGGAAAGCAGTGTTTGTGGAATTAAAAGGCTATTCTTTGCCATAAACGGGTGTTTTTCAGTGTCAGGATAAAATTTCCTTTGTAAGGTAATAAGATATTGAAATTAATCTGAAACAAATAGATTGACTTGAATGGAATTAGCGTTGTTTTAACTAATGAAAAGTGTTTTTACTGAGTATTTTAACGTAACAATGTTTAACACATACAAGCATTTCCGTAAGTTATTTTGTTGAGGCTTATTTTCGGAAAAAACAGAACTGAAGGCTTTTCTTATGTTATACTAAACGGTATGTGGCAGTAGGTGTGTGCATTGGTTTGTTGCAGGATTCCTGTTTCGGGCGTTACTTTGAGTACTAAGCAGTACCTGTGTACTGTGCGTTCTTTCAGGATTGTCATGCATGGCATCAGTCTAATTCTCAATTCCACGTTCCGTTACTTTTAATGGTCTTTATTGACTGTGAATGATTTCGTCAAGGATTTAACGTTTTCTGATCACTTTCTGTGCTGCTGCAAAAACGCGAAAAATAACAAACGTGGGCATCGACAAACGGACATGACCTTTACAGTTCAAGTACGGGACAAGAGCCACCGAAATAAATTTCAAAAGTAATAACAATACACAGTTAACGAGAAATCACTAAAAAAACGAACCGTAGAATGGTGAACCGTAACTGACCTACATAGCTGTCCTCTTAGGTTCCTGCTTAATATTACTCTCGGAAATCGTTCCACATTCGGAAAAAAGTAACCAGTTATTTCTGAGAATCAAGATTATATATATAACTGAAAATTTAAGCAATTTAAGCTAGCGTCTCAGATTTCTGCCTGACAACACTCCCGGAAATTGCGACATTTTTATAGTAAGCAGCATAGTTTACGTCAGTTACTAAGGGAACCATAGATAAAATTTAATAACAGACCACTTAATCCTTTGCATCGTAGACTAATGACGTTAAAGAGGAAGTCACTGGTTAAAGCTGACGGGTGGACACGTACCTAGCTGTGACCCACGAAATGAGAGAATGACCACTGGAAATATTTTTTTTTTATTTTGCTTTTACATTTATGTTTTCGTTTATCTTTTAAATCAAAGACCTCCCCAAAACTTTGAGCCACGTACAGAAATAGTATTTGTTTTTTTCTACAGTGCTACGCGTTACTCTAAAGTCGTATCGAAACTCATAATTATTATATTAATCAATATAAATCCACCTGTTAACGAAGGTTTGAATTTCCGAAACGAGTTATGAAAATAAATAAACAGCAACTGACAACAGTAAAATTGCTGTTTCATTCGATGAAACCAACCAGTACTGTGTCCGAAACAGAATAGAAACTATCAACCTCGAATATTTGGGCGTCGCTCTAGACGTAGCTTCGCCGCTTGCTGTTGCTTACCTCTCCAGAGCGTCCAGCGCGAATCCGAGCGCCACACTTAACGCGAAAGACACGGTCGCCTTGGCACCCAGCATCAGCAGTCGCGCCTTATCTTCCGTGGACATCCTCGGTTCCACTAATTAACTGTTTCTGTGGAGACGCCACTACTGTTTGTGGCTGACAACAATAGGCAGAGACTGCCCTCCTCAGGGCCAGCGATGCTCATTCGCTCATAGCACACGACGTCTCCCAGGCATTCAGTTACGAACAATGACGTTCACTACAGTAATAGATGATGACCGCACAGTTCTGTTCGAAACTTAAGCGGCGATTACAGAGAAACTATGTAGCAACTAACGATAACTTTTTTTATAACGCATGGCGTCAAGATCTCATACGACTGCCGTAAACTCTAATTACGAATTCACGATAATACGACTGCCGCAAAATCTAAATGCGAATTCATGGTATCCAGATGCTGATGGCTCCAGTGTGCCAATGTCGATAAGTTTGGATGTCTATACATGATGTGCATTTGGGACCTGAAGGTGTCATATTGAACTGCCAAAATTGGTTGTCAAAATAAAATAACTTCTCAAATCGCACGGCTGTTTGGGTATTTTCCTTGTTAAACGTTTGATCAGATTTTGTCCCGCGTCCACAATGGATCAACAGAGATTAATTACTAAATGCGTACACAAGTATGTTTTCCACGCTAAGATGTAAGTTTCAAGAATGTGCCGCTAAGATGCCCTTTTTACTAAAACGAGATGATTATTCACTTATTTTAAAAATAATACCTACGTATGAATTACCTACGTAGAAACTGTCATCAGAATTACGTAGATCATCAGACATCTGCATATCCACAGCTCTCTAGATAATTAAGTCCCAGAAATCTGAAATGGAGATCAAAAGAATGGTGTGATGGATAATCACCGTTCATATAGCAGGCGCTATTCCCCAAGTTTGACTCTTGTGTAAAACGAAATTCTCTTTCTTAGCACTAGACATCACGAGTATCGAGCACACAAGGTAAGAAGTCAAATTCTATTCAAATAAATTTCCTCAAGACGTTGGACATCTTACCATACTGTCGGGTAGTTGCACATTCACCAGTATACCTAGTGTAATTTCAAATGTATGACTGGACAGAATTAATTCTGATTGACTAAACCTTTGTGCGTCGTCCAGGACGTCTTATACTCAGAACAAAAAAACCTGAGGGTGAATGCCTACTGTAGACAAATGCAAGACTTTCAACGGGATTATAAGAAGGAACTCAGATGAGTTCGGATGTAAAGTCGGTGTTTGCCACCGGATGGGTCGCTTCGATGAGATACGTCGGCGTAAGTGAGGAAGTGGGATGCAGAAGAGAGGCGACCTCACAGAGACAGATGTTGGGAGGACCACAGGAGGTTTAAAGGACTCCGCGAATAACACAGAGAGGGGCATAAGAGTTAAGGTACAGGGATTCTTCTGTTTTACCAGTCATGTTGTTATCGTCTTTCTACAATTGAGTAATACAGATAGAAAACAGCTGAATCACTGAAACTTCCTGGCAAATTAAAACTGTGTGCGGGACCGAGACGCGAAAGTTAGACCTTTGCCTTTCACCAGCAAGTGCTCTACCAACTGAGCTATCCAAGCACGATTCACGCCCCGTCCTCACAGCTTTAATACCTCCGGTATCTTGTCTCCTACCTTCCAAACTTCACACAAGCTCTCCTGCGAACCTTGCTGAAGTAGCACTCCTGGAAGAATGGATACTGCGGAGACATGGCTTAGCCACACCCTGGGGGATGTTTTTAGAATGAAATTTACACTCTACAGCGGAGTGTGCGCTGATATGAAACTTCCTGGCGTGAGTCGTGCTTGGGTAGCTCAGTTGGTAGAGCATTCGCCCGCGAAAGGTAAAGGTCCAAAGTTCTAGTCTCGGTCCGGCATAAAGGTTTAATTTGCCAGAAAGTTTCATATCAGTGCACACTCCGCGGCAGAGTGAACATTTCATTCTAGATGAGTCACTGCTCCAGTTCTGTTTTTGTCCAAGTCCGGCGCGTTTCAGCAAGTTATTCCCAATATGGGAGTTATATCCACATTGATCTCACGTCTGGGTTTTATTTCAAGTAAGATTCACGATCATCTGAGTTTTAATGAAAACCTTGCGTATACTGGAAATAGTATTATATTTTAGAAGTACTTACCCGTCCTGTATTACCTCAACTGTGGTGAACTTTGCACACAAGCAAAAGATAGTTTCCATATCAGCATCAGCTGCCAAAAGTAGTTCCGACATGTATCAAGTATATTCCTCTGAATGGCGATATGTCCTACATCTACAGTTTAAAATATCCTGGTTAATGAAGTTGCTGTTTCTACCACAAAATAGTTGACTTATATCAACTCTATAAAAGAAGCGTTTGAAGAAAACAGATAATACTGGTACATAGCTTATCATTCTAGAGGTCGTGCACTGATTTCCTGTTTTGTACTTTTCAGTCTCTATACAGGGAGGCCCAGAACGTAGGGAGGGGTGCATCTCGGCAGGCAATAGATACCTGAGAGCCTTGATATCCCCCAGTATAGCATGGGGAGGAGACTAGACAGTAGCTGTAGCTAGTGGTGAAACAATTCAACAGGTCAAAAAGCATTCAAAATCCAGTTGTACCTTGGACGCCAGTGCATCAGTTGTACCGTGAACGCCACATAACTGGATTTGAACTGTTTAGTATGTGTCAAGATGTAAACAGATGTGCTATTGTGTACCATATTTGTATCATGCAGCAAGCATCTGTGAGCAATATATATATGGATATTGCCTTTTGGACAAGTTACTGTGTGTTTCTAAATGTTTTAGCGATGACAAACGTTTGTGACAAGCTGAGTTTTATCCGCTTGACTTCTTGTGCATGAGGTCGGCTTAAAATTCACATGTTTAAAAAATCTTTAAGGTATGTAAATGTACAGGTCCACTTCCGTTGTCTTCTTCCTTTTTAAAAAAATACCAAACTAAAACCTTTATGTCAAGTGAGACATATTCCATGTATTGGATTTTCTTAGAGACTTGAAGATGAAAGCTAAGAGTTCTGAAACCGGTTGTCTTCCATAAGAAATATTTTGGGCGAGCTTGGATTTTGAATGGTTTTTAACAATTAAAACAAATTGCCCTTCAGGACTCTCATAACGAGAAATTTCAATTCAGCAGGTGCCCCAGACAAGTGTTCAGCCTGTAAATGTTATGTCCTAGATGCTTCAATGCACTTTTATGGGGGACGGTCTTAGTAAAATATTTTGCGTTTTGTAACGCTACTGCAAATCTTCTTTTAGTGGAGAAGTTTATAAATAAGTGTGAAGTGAAAGATAAAAGTATATAACCAAGTATGAAGTGGAATATTGTACTTCATGGCACGTTATTAACGAACTTGTTTGGTAGGACTGAAAAACATCTTACTCCACAGTTGTCAAGGTATTCCCCGTGCAAGGCTGGTTGGAGCTGTTAGATAAATCAGAGTTCTGTACCATTTAGGCGTCATTAGGCTAAGATGAGCAGTTCCCAACAAGGATGTCATCACCTATTAGGTAGGGAACGTTGACTGCTTGGCAGTTGAAAGAAAAAGAGCACTGGAGGAAGACCTGAGAGAGCATTTTGCTTTACATTGAAGACTGTTCTTTTACTTGCGTGCAATCTAAATGGAAACGAATTTAATTTTAATATTTTGGTAACATAATACATGACAGCTGAATCCGTTACCTTTCACGAAACTGATATTTCAGTTATCACTACTGAAATATATTGTATCACTTCAAATGAGGCCAGAACAACTTAAGTAAGACTTATGAATATGAAAATCGAACCAGATAGGCCCTGATCAGCATCGAGGGAGCCACTAATGACAATGACTCATGTATTTGTCTTAAGAGTTATTATTATTATAATTACTATTCAGCTGAGACTGGCGCAAGTCATTATCCAAATGCAGCATGGAGGCGCTGAGTTGAAGAACACTGAGAACCACTGATTCAGAACACATCTTCGCTGCCCTTGTCCCTGAAACCTTGGGAACGACTTTCCTAGCACACCCACGCACCCACGTGAGAAGTCGCAATGACCGTTCGTTCATCATGACAAAGAAGAGATACGAAACATTTGAGTAATTCAAAATTCATGTGCAGATTCGGACTATAAGAGAGAGGACGAACCAAATGATCGAAAATACGGATGCATTACATGCATAATTAGGGATCTGGTAAATCTGATAGACAATTTTGACTGTGATAATACTTTTTCCGGCGATTCTGAGTCGAACAATTCTTTCTTTCTTTCTTTCCGAAGACGGAAAGAGCTGACAAGTGCGAGAATTAAGTAGGGGTAAGCTATAGGGAGAGACGGGTCATATACAATATGTACAACAACCAAGAGAGAATAATAAGAGTGGATGATCAAGAACGAAGTGCTCGTATTAAAAAGGGTGTAAGACAAGGCTGTAGCCTTTCGCCCCTACTCTTCAATCTGTACATCGAGGAAGCAATGATTGAAAATAAAAGAAAGGTTGAGGAGTGGAATTAAAATACAAGGTGAAAGGATATCAATGATACGATTCGCTGATGACATTGCTATCCTGAGTGAAAGTGAAGAAGAATTAAATGATCTGCTGAACGGAATGAACAGTCTAATGAGTACACAGTATGGTTTGAGAGTAAATCGGAGAAAGACGAAGGTAATGAGAAGTAGTAGAAATCAGAGCAGCGAAAAACTTAACATCAGGTTTGATGGTCACGAAGTCAATGAAGTTAAGGAATTCTGCTACGTAGGCAGTAAAATAACCAATGACGGACGGAGCAAGGAGGACATCAAAAGCAGACTCGCTATGGCAAAAAAGGCATTTCTGGCCAAGAGAAGTCTACTAATATCAAATACCGGCCTTACTCTGAGGAAGAAATTTCTGAGGATGTACGTCTGGAGTACAGCATTGTATGGTAGTGAAACATGGACTGTGGGAAAACCGGAACAGAAGAGAATCGAAGCATTTGAGATGTGGTGCTATAGACGAATGTTGAAAATTAGGTGGACTGATAAGGTAAGGAATGAGGAGGTTCTACGCAGAATCGGAGAGGAAAGGAATATGTGGAAAACACTGATAAGGAGAAGGGACAGGATGATAGGACATCTGCTAAGACATGAGGGAATGACTTCCATGGTACTAGAGGGAGCTGAAGAGGGCAAAAACTGTAGAGGATGACAGAGATTGGAATACGTCAAGCAAATAATTGAGGACGTAGGTTGCAAGTGCTACTCTGAGATGAAGAGGTTAGCACAGGGGAGGAATTCGTGGCGGGCCGCATCAAACCAGTCAGTAGACTGATGATTAAAAAAAAAAACCTCAGAATAAAAGAACCGAGCTGAAAAACTACTGTAGTCGAAAGTCCGCACAATTTTGTCTTATCTAGAAGTCAAATGCGAAAAATAGTCCCAAGATAGCGTATCCATTGAAAACAATTACGTTCAAATTCGGTTCGCAGACCCGCTTCTGGGGAAGGAGACCCTGTTTTTCTTTGGGATACCCGTTTGGCGCGTCTTCAGAACGACCAACGTAAGCTCAAGGGGTCGCTACCGTTATTTGTCTGACCAGCTACTTGGGCTTTCCGATCGTGGCTGTAGGCGCCGCGTGTACCGTGGACTTTCGGACAGCTACTTTTGAACACTGGGTTTTCCGACCAGCGCCCCCACTACTGCTGATTTACGCCAGCCGTTCAACACCAGCGGATGTGTTGCCATTGTTAGTGAGACAGTGCCGTCGCTGACAGCTTTCGATTCCCTCTAGTTTCGCTGGCCTAAACTACTTCAGTTCTATATACTATGAGTAATGGAAATAATTACAACAACGATAGGGAAGACGTGACTTCCCAAGGATGGTTATCACTACTGGGTGCACAGAAAACGTGATGAGTATATGAACAAGATGCGAATGAGTTCCAGAGCATTTGCCAAAGGTGGTTTAAAAGTTGCAAACGGTAGAACATGGCTCAACAGCAACATTATTGACCACCTGACGAAGCAGACATGAAGATTAAGAAACGAATGCGTAATTGCAGAAAAGGAGTCCACAAAGAAAAGACAGTTCCTGTTTCGTAAATTTTTAAAGAGAAATTTCAAGATTTTAAAGAAAAATGTTTGGATTCGTCACAAATGTGCCAAATTATGAGAACTTCAAGACGCATTTGGGTAAAGCTAAAACGAAGTTATTTGTATGACTCAGAATCTTAGCACTAGTTTGGAGATTGAACTGAGTGAAGATATTTGAAATTAACTGAAGGTAATTGTTGATGTGTCTGTTCCTGAAAGAAGAGTCCTGGTGGTCAGTTGTGAAGCAGTTGAAAAAATCCTCTGCGCAAATGAAACTTTCCGTATGGACGGGACATTTAACATTTTTTTTGAAACAATTCAAACAAGTGTACGCATATACGTTCACAACGGAAGCACAAAAGAAGAGACAAAGGTATTTTCTGTTCTATTTTCTTTGCTACCAGAAAAAAAATGAAAATACTGCGTAGTTGTAATTAAATTGCCCGTCTTCCGAGTGAGCCGGCCCCTGTGACGCAGAGGTTCTAGGCGCTTCGGTCCGGAACCGCACTGCTGCTATGGTCGCAGGTACGAATCCTGCCTCGAGCATGGACGTACGTGATGTCCTTAGGTTAGTTGGATTTAAGTAGTTCTAAGTGTAGGGGACTGATGACGTCAGATGTTAAGTACAATAGTGATTAGAGCCATTTGAATCTTCCGAGTGCTGCAGTGTGTCTTGTATACATTACATAACACTGAAATATCGTAGGTATGTTCCTTAATCGGTGTGCTCGCGGAGTATGCTGAAAATATAATAGTTTCGCTTTCTGCCACCAGGTGAAAATATGGCCCTGTAATCAGTCAGAGCCGGCCGTAGTGGCCGTGCGGTTGTAGGCGCTAGAGTCTGGAGCCGAGCCACCCCTACTCGCAGGTTCGAATCCTACCTCGGGCATGGATGTGTGTGATGTCTTAGGTTAGTTAGGTTTAATTAGTTCTAAGTTCTATGCGACTGATGGCCTCAGAAGGTACGTCGGTTAGTGCTCAGAGCCATTCGAACCATTAATCAGTCAGAATATATTGTGGATTCAGGGAAAGGGGAGAAACGATCAAACACATGATAACTGTGCTTCTGGCACATTAGCTGGGATATTGTCAGAAGATACAGCAGGATTTCAGTATCGTCTCCCAACTTCGCTAATGCTGCCACTGTAACACAGTATGGTCGACAGTTGCTGGCAGGATACACAGTACAGTCAGAGCGATATGGCATCGTATGCTATACTTAAGATCAGGAAGAGTCCGCATAGATCGCTGATAGTAGTGATTTTTCAGATATCTTCACAGTCAGAAGTTACATCGAGTTACGTCGGGTGATCTGAAAGACTACATTTCCTGAAATGGTCTAGAGATTACGCTGCCGTTACCGAGGGTTTCTCTAAGTAAATCTTTCACTTGGCAAGTGACATGTGGTGCCGGCCCATCTTGCATGAAAATACACTCCTGGAAATTGAAATAAGAACACCGTGAATTCATTGTCCAAAGAAGGGGAAACTTTATTGACACATTCCTGGGGTCAGATACATCACATGATCACACTGACAGAACCACAGGCACATAGACACAGGCAACAGCGCATGCACAATGTCGGCACTAGTACAGTGTATATCCACCTTTCGCACCAATGCAGGCTGCTATTCTCCCATGGAGACGATCGTAGAGATGCTGGATGTAGTCCTGTGGAACGGCTTGCCATGCCATTTCCACCTGGCGCCTCAGTTGGACCAGCGTTCGTGCTGGACGTGCACACCGCGTGAGACGACGCTTCATCCAGTCCCAAACATGCTCAATGAGGGACAGATCCGGAGATCTTGCTGGCCAGGGTAGTTGACTTACACCTTCTAGAGCACGTTGGGTGGCACGGGATACATGTGGACGTGCATTGTCCTGTTGGAACAGCAAGTTTCCTTGCCGGTCTAGGAATGGTAGAACGATGGGTTAGATGACGGTTTGGATGTACCGTGCAGTATTCAGTGTCCCCTCGACGATCACCAGACGTGTACGGCCAGTGTAGGAGATCGCTCCCCACACCATGATGCCGGGTGTTGGCCCTGTGTGCCTCGGTCGTATGCAGTGCTGATTGTGGCGCTCACCTGCACGGCGCCAAACACGCATACGACCATCATTGGCACCAAGGCAGAAGCGACTCTCATCGCTGAAGACGACACGTCTCCATTCGTCCCTCCATTCACGCCTGTCGCGACACCACTGGAGGCAGGCTGCACGATGTTGGGGCGTGAGCGGAAGACGGCCTATCGGTGTGCGGGACCGTAACCCAGCTTCGTGGAGACGGTTGCGAATGGTTCTCGCCGATACCCCAGGAGCAACAGTGTCCCTAATTTGCTGGGAAGTGGCGGTGCGGTCCCCTACGGCACTGCGTAAGATCCTACGGTCTTGGCGTGCATCCGTGCGTCGCTGCGGTCCGGTCCCAGGTCGACGGGCACGTGCACCTTCCACCGACCACTGGCGACAACATCGATGTACTGTGGAGACCTCACGCCCCACGTGTTGAGCAATTCGGCGGTACGTCCACCCGGCCTCCCGCATGCCCACTATACGCCCTCGCTCAAAGTCCGTCAACTGCACATACGGTTCACGTCCACGCTGTCGCGGCATGCTACCAGTGTTAAAGACTGCGATGGAGCTCCGTATGCCACGGCAACACCGCGGTTCCTGGTGTGTCCGCTGTGCCGTGCGTGTGATCATTGCTTGTACAGCCCTCTCGCAGTGTCCGGAGCAAGTATGGTGGGTCTGACACACCGGTGTCAATGTGTTCTTTTTTCCATTTCCAGGAGTGTAGTAATGTGGACACACTTACGTTCTTGCAGAACTGGAGTCGCGCATTGCACATGGAGGCCTTAATAACGTGCAAAAGTCGCTGCAAACATAACTGGCCCGTGAGATGTCATCTGAAATAAAAGTGAACCGAAAAAGAAAGTGCTTCTGAAATCACACCACATAGTCACATAATCTAAGTCCAGTAGCGGAGAAGTTCTGTGCATTCCCGGAACAGTGGAGCATAAAATGTGGCTCTTCCTTCCAAATGTCATCTACTTCCATGTGTACCAAAGATCGGAGGGCGTAGTCACGGCGTTGTAGCCTATCTTGGAGCTTCTTTTGGTGCACATTATGAATCTTGTAAGGATAATAGTGTAAAATGAGTAGCAAACTCTTTTGAACTGTTGACAAGTGAGAAACATTTCCTGAGACTGAGCTCGAGCACTGTCTGCGGAATTTGAGACACTTGCTGCGGGGGCGCCTCTAGTTACAGCAACTTCATCAACAGCTGCCATCGGAATGAGCGACCTCCATCTCCCTGCTGCACCTCCAAATTCACCTGTTCCTTCAGATTTCTTGATGATATTCCTTAGCCCTTTTGTTGATATGGGGCCTCTTCGCAGCTATTTCTGTCAGCGATATTCCCACAGTGCAACATTACTATTGCTGCCTTGCTGGTAAAACACTTTACCAGCAGTGCACGATCGGTTCTCAATATCCACTGTGTTTAGTACGGAACACTTCAACTTTCTTAACCCTCTACATGAACAGTCACTTCACAAACGAAATCAACTCACATCGCAAAGCGACAAAAAACATGCTGGCTTCAAAACAGAAAATATAAGGGGCATTCAAAACGAAACGAGCCGGAGGCATAATTACAGATGCCAATACCTGTATGTTAAAAGTACTGATCCTGGCTTTTGAGACACTTGTCCCACTGTGACACAAGGCTGTGAATGGCTCTCTCATAAAATTGACGGGGCTGCAATGTTAACCAGTTCCACACGTACAGCTGGAGGTCGTCGTCCGAGGTGAATCGTTTACACCTCAGAGTCTTTCTAAGCGGACCAAAAATGGCGTAATCACATGAGAGATGTCCGGACTGTATGGAGGGTGGCCGAGAACCTCTCATTTGAATTTCTGCAGGAGTGCCGCGACTGTGTTCGGCGTAAGAGGCTTTGCATTGTCTTGGAGCAGAATGATCCCAGGGGCGAGATTGCCTGGTCGTTTTGATTTGATCGCTTGGCGAGGGGTGGTCAATGCTTCCGAGTATCTCTGGGCATTCACTTTTGTAATGTGTTGCAGGAAGTGAATCAGAAGGGGGCCATCTGGTCAAAGAATAACGTCAGCATAACCTTTCCTGCACCCGTTTGGTCGACGACGTCCAGCTGTACGTGCGGAACTGGTTCACATCGCAGACCCCAGAATTTTATGAGGCAGCCATTGTGTCACAGTGGGACAAGTGCCTCAACAGCCAGGGTCAAAACTTCTAACATACAGGTATTGGTTTCTGTAATTATGCCTCCGGCTCGTTTCTTTTTGAACGCCCTTTATATTTTACATTTGACTGCTTACAGCGCCGTACGTTCAATTCGTGACAGAAAGTTGAATTATAATTTTTTTCAGCATACTCCGCTGGCGCACCGATTAATGAACGCTAGTATCGCCTGTAGTCGAAATTCGACCAGTTGCGTCAGTGGACATGAGCTGTGATAGCAAATGTCATGGATCTTGAAGAATATGAAATTTTCGCCGCAGAAGTGAAGCGTGGCAAATGCTACGTTGTAGCTACGTGTATTCTTGAAATAATTCTTTGATTTCTCTTTAATTGTCCGATCATTTGAAGGGAGTCATCTTTGATACGCAGTGCTGAAAAATAAATTTTATGTTAATAGCGGTAAATTAATATTTCCTTTACGACAACACATTGTGGATGCCGTTGTAATGCGTAAAGTCACCTCAGATGCGAAATGATTTGCATTACAAAATATGCACTGTAAATTCATTAAACCACAGTTATAGTTCTCAATATTATTTGTAATTACGTTCAGTGCACATTTAAATATATATTTCAGAACGACAAGAGAATTATCGTTATCAGCCTCTGCTCTATTCCTATTACTGCCTCTACACAAAAATTGTGTCTCTCTAGCTCTTCGTTTTTCAGACCGACCCGTGACAGAGAGTAAACTAAATATAGTTTACTTATTATAAGTTGTAGCTACTCAAAACGAAGATAGTGAAAATTAGGAACTCTCTAAATTTTGTGTTGATGGCGGCAAACGACCACAGACTTGGTTTCGTTTAAACTTTGAGCAAAATAAGTGAAAAAACGGAACTAATGAACAACGTTTATTGTCACGACAGCTTCGTTACAGTGTTTCGTTTTCCACTGTCGACAATATTAACGGCTTGCAGTTGCGGCATTGTAGCTGTCCGGTATGCATGTGTTGCTGCAAATGAACTCTTTGCAACATTTAAACATTAACTTCCTTAGAATGCAACTTCACTTTCGTGTGTTGTTTCTACCGCAGCACCCGATCGCTAGGAGTGGTGGAAGTTGGTAGCAATGTCAGGGACAAAGTGCTTGTGCGTGTGCACGCACGCGCGCGCGCGAGCACTTGTGTGTGTGTGTGTGTGTGTGTGTGTGTGTGTGTCGGCTTCCTTTAGCTGTCCTACTGTCTATGGATATACACGACTTTTTTCATTTATGGGCATCTACGGTCAAATTCCTCTCGAATTATATAAGTTTCGTATGGCTACCTGTAGAGTTAATTTTAAAATCGGTACTTCAGTTTTCGATGGTTACGTGTTAAAATTACAATCGTTAAATAAAACAGATGCATTTTCATTACGAATGTCCACATTGCTATTACTTTCTCTACGCGAAAATTGTGTCTGTCTAGCACTACGTCTTTCCCTCTGATCCGGTGGCCTTCTCCTTCTAGGCACACCCTAAAAAATATAGTTTCCGCATACTAAGGAAGTCGGAAGTCGTAGTTTTTCAAAATGAAGAAACTAAAAATTAGGAACTTACTTCAAATTTTCTGGTAATGGCATCGAATAACAACACAGTTACTCTTACACAAAAGCAATAATAATGCCAATATACCGTTTGGTTATAATTAAACTTTCGCTATTTAACACGTTCTAACAAGAAAACTAATTACCGTACGACGACCAAACTTGGTAGCATTAATGTCAAGGACATGAGGAAGAGAAATAATGCAGAATCAATTCAATTAATATGCTGCTACGGTACCTCACACCATTACTGCTACAATAAGGGCTCCATTCAGCGCCCATCAATGCCCAGAAGCGTCTGAAAGCGCAAGGCTGTATTCTGCAAAAAGAACATGTCCGTAGGTATGCTGGCTACCTCGCTTGCTATGCTGCGCTTCAGATCAGGACATTTGTGAATGCTCCCCTGGTAAACCTTGTCCTTCAGGTGGCACCGCAACCAGAAATCACAGGAAGTGAGATCAGGTGATCATGCCGGCCATACATTTGAAAACCATCGGCTGATGATTCGATCGTTTCCAAATAGATTTCGGAGAAACAGGTGAACACGAATGATGTGTGGTGGGGCCAAATCTTGCATGAAAACTATTGAGTTCAATGCGTCTTTCTACTGCAGGGCGCGTATGACGTACTGGCGAAGCATATCGCAGTAACGCCGGCAGTCACACTGCACGTCTTTGGTCCTTCGGCGCCAACCTGTTCAAATAAGAGTGGGCCAATGATGAAAGTAGCCACATCATATGTTGACACGTTCAGCATTCAGCGGAACTTCACGCACACTGGAGGTGAAGATCCGCACGCTCAGCAATTCTATTCTTTTACCTCACGCATCAGAGAAAAATAAGCTTCGTCTGTCCATAGAATGGTCCAGCGCCAGCCCTCGTCAACTTCAGTCCTTGCGAGAACGTGGAGAGCGAAGTCAGCAAGTCGTTGTGCTTTGGTGCAAGCTGCTGTAAGATATTGATTTTGTAGAGATAGTATTGGAGAATGGTTCGAAGCACCTTCCGTACAGTGGACCACGGGATGTTCAACTGCCATGACCACAGTATGCGCAATCCCTGATGACCGGGAATTGCACGCAGCGTTATCTGCCATAGCAACAACGTTTTAATCGACCACCTGCTGTGCAACCGGTCATCGCCCCCTTTTCGGAGCGGCGCCCATGTCCCCAGTTGATTCAAATTTCATCATGCTCCGCCCAGAAGGTGGAGAATGAAGACCCTTCCGTAATCCTTCCAGCCGACGATTTCTCGAAGTGCAGCTGCAGCCTTACTGTTGTTTTGATAACAGAGCTTCACCAATAGCGCCCCGATCCTTTTGACAAAGTTCGTGTTGACATATCAACGAGGGCACTGCGACTGGTCAGGTGTGTGAAGCTATAAATCACGATGATCGATCACGGCACCTGGTGGTTATAGTTGGAATTGGACGGTGGCGCTGTGACGCACCCCATACTTTGGACATTAATGCTACCAAGTTAGGTACTCGTACTGTAATTAGTTTCCGTGTTATAATGCGATAAATAGATAAAGTTTCATTATAACCACTCGGTACAACGTTCTTTATGCACTTCGTTGCTACTGCATGTTGATTTTCACCGCTGAAAACATCATCGACCTAGCAGTTGTCGCATTGTAGCTGCCCGGTACGCATGTTTTACTGCAAATGAGCCATGTAAACATGAAAACTCCTAGATTGCAATTTAAGAAATGTTAGTTTTGTGTGTAATTTCTACCATAGTACCTTATAGGTTTGCAGGAGAGAGTTTGGTAGCCCTTCCGTTTTCGATGTTCACGTAGTGGAGATTTTAATGCAAGGTACAGAATGTAACATCAGAGCTATGAATGTTAAACACTACATTCACACATTATTTTTTCTTTGTGCACATATATGGCAAGTACCTTAAGAACTATATAAGGATCATTGTCCTCCTTGTACCATTACTAATAAAAATCGGTACTTCAATTTTCGTTTTCACGTATTAATACGAGGGTTGACCAGAAAGAAAGTTTCGGTCGGTCGCGATTTGGAAACCACAGTGAAAACCATAAACGTTTTATTTGCAACAGTTAGGTACACCCTACACCTACTTCTCTACATAATCGCCGCTCCAACTTCGAGTTTTCTCGTAGTGTTGTATCAACATTCCAATATCCTCGTTATAGAAAGCAGCCGCCTGTGCTTTCGGCCAGTTATCTGCGCTAGTCTGCAGCTCGTTGTCAGTGGAAAAATTTTGTCTTCACAGCCAGCGGTTCTTGTGAGCAGAGATGAGACCCAGGGGGAGCCAATTACGAACTGTATTGTGGGTGATCAAACATTTCTCATCGGAAACGCTGCAAGAGCGTCTACATTGCCCTACGTTGCGGCCGAGAATTGGCATGAAGAAGGAACTACTGGCACAGGTGAAATCTCTAAATAGGCCCTCATACTTGGCGGGAAACACTATTCCCTACGCATCGTTGTGTGTTCACTGTTCACTCAAAACTGAAAAGAGCGACGCGACATGATTGACGGGCGTACTAGAGACACTGCCCAACACATCTGTGCAAAGCTTTACCGGATTTTCCCTGCGGTTTCCATTTCGCGACCAATCGGAGCTTACTTTCTGGACAACCTTCGTACTATTATACCCATGCTGCTTCAGCGTCCACCGACATATACAGCCCGCACTGCAGCACTCATAACAACATCAGTTTAATTTGAACCACGCAGTGTGCAGGGAAAAGGTTGGTAGCTATTCAGTTTTTTCTGCATTGAAAAATAAGCTTCCAGGGTGCTCATTAAAAAGTGCAATGCAAAACTTTGAAATTGCTGCAGTTATCCCTTTAACTGTTAGCGACGTATATATCCCTACACAGTTATTGTGCCTCCTGGGCTAATGACGTACGTATGCTGCCGGGAGTGCTAATGTTGGGGATAAACCTTGCGATGTTTTCTTAATAAAAGCTAGCGACCTGGTAAACGACGTCGCTTGCAGAGCTCCGGGCAGTTTATAGAATTACTGGTGTTTCGTCGTTGTGACTCTGGTGGCAGAAGTGGCAATTTGTCAGCTTCATGACGTGCTTTGTGTTGTTTCTTTGTGTTTAAAAATATGTAAGAGCATGCTGCCTGACGATGAAACAGATACTGAGCACTTGGAAATTGTCTCCTTTTGTTTCTGAAACTGAGGAGCGTCTGCCCCTTGATTCTCATCCTTCCACATATCAGGGGACGGAAAACTATTTTTCTCATTACAAGCCTACAAACCTTCGCCTGCCAGAAGTACTACTTACAATACGACTGACAACGATACTGAAGATGAAGATGATGTGTTCGAGTAAAGAAAGGCAAGTTTATGGAGACATTTCAGTGGTACAGGAAGGAGCCGAATCCCATCATTCATGGTTTTGATATAGCACATTCAGGTTGACTTTTGCACTTTCGGAAAACTCTAGTGCACTGCAATTTTTTCAAAGATTGGAGGCAGAGGAATTAATTTCAATTATTGTAGACGAGACTAATAGTTACTGCACTACTCAGAGTACTATTCTTTCTGAGAAAAGCTGTTTGAAGGTCTGGAAAGATACGTATTTGGCAGAAATATATTGCTTGCTGGGAATAACACTTCCTATGCAAGAACTAAGTGATGAAATATTCTGGTCAAATGATCTTCTCCTCAAAACTACGAATATTGGTGAAGTAATGTCTCGGAACAGATATTTATTTTTACCCCGAGTGCTGCATTTTTGCAGTAACAAGGTTCCTGCTGAAGATAATTGGCTGTACAAAATAAGTTCAGTTGTCTCATACCTGAAAGGGAAATACAGAACAGCACACATTCAGTCCCAAATGATTTGTATTGGCGAAGTTCTCCTATTTTTCAAGGATCCTTTGGTAGATTCTGTAATGGGAAATTACGACCTCTTAAGTTTCGGCAAGATTTTATGGTAAGGATTGGGCCTAAGGGAGTTAAAATGCTTCATTCACTGGTTTAACACATACATATAATTCATGAATCAATTTTTATTACAAAATTCATAAACTTTGTAATAAAATTTAATATAAGGGAAAAATCAAACAATGGAAAATCCGGGATGGAATTTAACAATATAGCAGAGATGCTGAGTCGCGGTAGGCACAATAAAAAGATTCACAGAATTAAAGCTTTCGGCCATTAAGGCCTTTGTCAACAGTAGACACACCTACACACACACACACACACACACACACACACACACACACACATAAACGTAACTTGTACACACATCAGCAGTCTCAGAGAGCTGAGACCACACTGGGAACAGCAGCACCAGTGCAGGATGGGAGTGGCGACTGGGTGGGGGTAAGGATGAGGCTGGGGTGGGGAGAGTGAGGGATAGTATGGTGGGAGTGGCGGACAGTCAAGTGTTGCAGTTTAGACGGAGGGCAGGAGAGAAGGTGCGGAGGGGGGAGGGGGTACGTAGTGGAAAGGAGAGAAATAAAAGAAATTAAAAGACTGGGTGTGGCGGTGAAATTACCGCTGTGTAGTGTTGGAATGGGAACAGGGAGGGGGCTGGATGGGTGAGGACAGTGACTAACGAAGGTTGAGGCAGGAGGGCTACGGGAATGTAGGATGTATTGCAGGGAAAGTACCCACCTGAGCAATTCAGAAAAGCTGGTGTTGGTGGGAAGGATTCATATGGCACAGGCTGTGAAGCAGTCATTGAGATGAGGGGTATCATGTTTAGCAGTGTGTTTAGCTACAGGGTGGTCCACTTGTTTCTTGGCCACTGATGATCGGTGGTAGTCCATGCGGATAGACAACTTGTCATGCCTACATAGAATGCAGCACAGAGGTTGCAGCTTAGCTTCACAGGTAGCCCTGCCTTTGATGGGATAGGTTATGTTAGTGACCGGACTGGAGTAGGTGGTGGTAGGAGGATGTATGGGACAGGTCTTGCATCTAGGTCTATTACATGGGTATGAGCCATGAGGTAAGGGATTGGGGGTTGTGTAAGGATGGACGAGTATATTGTGCAGGTTCGGTGGACAACCCAATACCACGGTAAGGTAAGAAATACACTGTAATAAACAGAGACATTACCCCAAGGAAGACGTTACTTAAAAAATTATAAGATTTTTTAATACAAATTATTAACAATTTCGACAGGAGCAATGACGTAGAACTGTTGCATTACCAATATGCAAATGCCCCTGGAAAATATGAGCACACAGTATCCAATAATGTGCAGTACAAATTTCATAACGTACTTTCAGATAACGATGGAAATGAGCTGTTTTCCAACAAAGCCTTTAAAACAGAAACTTTCGGCTTGATTTAAATAAATAATAGCTCAACATTGTAGTTTTAAATCAACAAGGAATTAAGTTAAATCCGTATGCTTAGAGAAAGTATCCACATATGCTTTCAGAGAAACTAAACACGAATTTAGACGTGACAAAACGGCTATAAGAATGGATGAGGACCCACTTAAACCGGTTAATCGTCAGACCCCTCAAGAAGGGTGGAAGCTGACACTCATGGAGTACCTAGAAAACCGATATGTCAAAATCTGGATAGCTTAACTAGTCCACAATATAGGTGAGCGGAACCGTGGCTGGCGCCCCGCCTCGGGCAAAACAAAAACAGAATGCTGTTGATGTATGGAAACAAGAGGGCATTCGCCGAGGCATTTCTTTTGCATGGTTGTGAAATGAAATTTTTATTTGACGTTTTAGTTTGTACTGGTGCAAATTATGACTTGGTAGTCCTCGCCTATATGTGGACATTTAGCACGCAAGTCTAGCTTCCTTTTACTGCTTGCATGTATGAAGAACAAACGCAGTATGAGCAGTTCGCATGAAATTCACACTAAACAGCAAAGAGAGATAGTGTTTTGGTCAACAGACAACAGGATGGCTTTGAAATGGCGTCGCGAAAGAGACTTATACAGGGTGGTCAATTGACCGTGACCAGGCCAAATATCTTACGAAATAAGCGTGAACGGAAAAACTACAAAGAACGAAACTTGTCTAGCTTGAAGGAGGAAACCAGATGGCGATATGGCTGGCCCGCTAGATGCCGCTGCCTTAGGTCAAACGGATATCAACTGCGTTTTTAAAATAGGGACCCACATTTTTTTATTACACAATTGTGTAGTACGTAAAGAAATATGAATGTTTTAGTTGGAGCACTTTTTACGCTTTTTGATAGATGGCGCTGTAATAGTCACAAACATATGGCTCACAATTTTAGACTAACAGTTGGTAACATGTAGGTTTTTTAAATAAAAATACAGAACGTAGGTACGTTTGAACATTTTATTTCGGTTGTTCCACTGCGATACATGTGCCTTTGTGAACTTATCATTTCTGAGAACGCATGTTGTTACACCATGATTACCTGTAAATACCACATTAATGCCATAAATTCTTAAAATGATGTCCGTCAACCTCAGTGCATTTGGCAATAAGTGTAACGATATTCGTCGCAACAGCGAGTAGTTCGCCTTCCGTAATGTTCGCACATGCATGGACAATGCGCTGACGCATATTGTCAGGCGTTGACGGTGGATCACAATAGCAAATATTCTTCAACTTTCCCCACAGAAAGAAATCCGGGGACGTCAGTTCCGGTGAACGTGCGGGCCATGGTATGGGAGTTCGACGACCAATCCACATCTCAGGAATTATGCTATTCAATACCGCTTCGACCGCACGCGAGCTATGTGCCGGACATCCATCATGTTGTCCCGTAATTTCTCTTGTGCCCAGTGTAAGAACTGTACATGGCGTTCAAAGTCGTCGCCATGCAATTCCTGGTGCACAGAAGTATGGTACGGGCGCAATCGATGTTGATGTAGCATTCTCAACACCGACGTTTTTGAGATTTCCGATCCTTGCGCAGTTTGTCTGCTACTGATGTGAGGATTAGCCGCGGCATCAGCTAAAACACCTACTTAGGCATCATCATTTGTTGCAGGTCGTGGTTCACGTTTCACATGTAGCTGAATACTTCCTGTTTACTTAAATAACGTAACTATCCGGCGAACAGTCCGGACACTTGGATGATGTCGTCCAAGATACCGAGCAGCATACATAGCATACGCCCGTTGGGCATTTTGATCACGATAGCCATACATCAACGCGATATCGACCTTTTCCGCAGTCGGTAAACGGTCCATTTTAACACGGGTAGTGGACCACGACGCAAATACCGTCCGCACTGGCGGAAAGTTACGTGATACCACGTATTTATGCGTTTGTGACTATTACAGCGCCATCTATCAAAAAACGAAAAAAGTGGTCCAACTAAAAGATTCATATTTCTTTACGTACTACACGAATATGTAATAAAAAACGGGGGTTCCTATTTTTAAAAAAAAGCAGTTGATATCCGTTTAACCTATGGCAGCGCCATCTAGCGGGCCAACAATAGCGCCATCTGGTTTACTCCTTCAAACTAGACGAGTTTCGTTCCTTGTAGTTTTTCCGTTTGATGCTTATTTCGTGAGATATTTGGCCCGGTCACTAACGATGGACCGCCCAGCCTGTATATGTTGACGACATGCAGTACAGTTGAAATGAAATCAACTGGGAAAATGGAATGCCAGACTATAAGGGATGATCAAAAAGTTTCGGTCTGACGGTGCTGCTGCAACGTACATGCTACTCAGCGCTACTTCGATGCTGATATACAAGCACCGGGTTAGCGTGGCATTCGTGTCACTCCTGCGTGCGTGTGGTAAATGCGGAAGCTACGGCGCCGTTGCTGCCAGATGCGCCCAGCCAGATCCAATTCCTTTCTTGGCTGGCGAAGAGTAAACACTGGGGTAGACATCTACTGGAGAATGAAGAACGTGGGATGGTGCTCTAAATTCCGTGTTGGTAGCGGTTCGACACAAGACGCCATCGACCTGCGGGGCGTGTCTTATCCATTACGGGCAAATGGGTGTCACTAGAGCACAAGTCCTGTAGTCCTGATCTCTCCCCATGTGATTATCACGCTTTCGGTCCATTAATAAAGATCTTGAAGGGTCGACTATTCCTGTCGATAGAGGCTGTGCAGCAGGCAGTTACGGACTTCTTCACGGAGCAGGATACAGTATTTTAGCATAAGGTTATGTTGTGCGATCATTGCCTCAATGCTCAAGGCGATTTTTCCTGACAATCATACCAATTCTGGAATGTACGGCCGTCGAACGGAAACTTATAGATTGTTCCTTATAATACTAACAAATTAAACCCTAACAAATTAAACCAAAATTTGTGCTCGATTACCATAAGACTATGGGTGCAGCGGATGTGATATGTTACCTAGCTCAACAGAATAATTTCAGAAGACACTGGAATAGAATAGAAAAAAGAAAAAACTTTTTTACTCTCTAGACATGTGCGTGCTAAAATTCCAAGTTACTTACAAAGTTCTACCGGAAGTAATTCTTCAATCACCGAATGTCACCTCAGCGCCACTCATAGAGTTTTAAGTGACATAACATTAAATCAGAAGAGGAAAATCCATTGAAACTCAAGAAAGGCGCTTTCTGAGCACCTTCAATCGTCATTAAAACAACACAGACCTGCAAGTACACTCTTGCTCATAAATTAAGGATAGCTGCAGAATGTGGTGCCACACAACGTGTCACTACATAAAACTGGCGCTAATAGCATAGGCACATAGGGAACACACACGACATAGATCTGCAAGACCACGGTATTGGCGATAAGTGGAGAAAACCGACCCGAAACACATGTGCTAGAAAGCGCCACCGTGCCCTGCGCATGTACCCCGACACAATATGGGATTGATCACCATGCACACGTACACAGGCCGCGCAACGGGTTGGCATACTTTGGATCAGGTGGTTGAGCAGCTGATGGGATATAGCCTCCCATTCTTCCACCAGTGCCTGTAGGAGCTCCTGAAGTATCGTTGGTTTTGGAGACATGCAGTGATACGTCAACCGAGAGCATCCCACACGTGCTCGATGGGGTTTAGGTATGGAGAACAGGCAGGCCTCTCCATTCACCTGACATCTTCTGTTCCAAGGTACTCCTCCCCGACTGCAGCTCGGTGGGACCGTGCGTTATTATCCGAGGAAGGTGGGACCCACTGCACCCCTGAAAAGGAGGACATACTGGTGCAAAATGACGTCCCGATACACCTGACTTGTTACGGTTCCTCTGTCAAAGACATGCAGGGGTGTACGTGCACCATCATAATCCCAACCCACATCACCAAACCACGACCTCCATACAGCTCCCTTTCAATTACATTAACGGGTTGGTATCTGGTTCACACCAGATGAAAACCCAGCGAGAATCACTGTTAAGATTATACCTGGACTCGTCCGTGAACATAACCTGAGACCACTGTTCCAATGGCCATATATTCTATTCTTGACACCAGGCTTTACAGGCTCTCCTGTGACCAGGGGTCAGTGGAATGCACCTTGTAGGTTTCCAGGCGAATAAACCAAGTGCGCCTTGTACATAAATAACCGGAGCAACTGCCAGAATGTTGAATGTAAGCATGCAGATGTGCTTTTACTGTGTTGCACAGGCAACAGATGACAACAGGCAAAGGCCACATGTCGACACTCTGTAGAGCATTTTGGGTTACAATGAAACGTCCCCTTGGAAAAATTTATACATGATTGTGCTTTAACTGACACACAATATTGATAGAGAACAAACAATGTATTTACCTTAATAGTCATAATATATATATCAGTTCATGACATCCATTCTTACAAATTTCAAAACTCCGCCATCTCTCTCCCCACGTCCACCACTGCTGGCGGCTCACCTCCAACTGCCCAACGCTACGCGCTGTTCACATCCAGCTGCCGCTGCCCAACACTACAATGGCAGACAACAATGCAAACCAGCCACAGACTGCACACAGCACAGCCGGTGATTTTCATACAGAGCGCTACATGGCGTTACCAATAAGAAAACCTAAACAGCCTACTTACATAGCCCCCACGTTCCCCACAAAAAATTTTACAAATTGTTTTGGGCACTGGCCAATACAGATTTGAATTTTTTTTTTCATAATTACAGTAATAAAGATCTCAAATGTACACACTTACTAATACAATGTTGGTCAAAAACTAAAATTTTCTCACATTCCATAAAGACAGTCCTGATCGTTCATCACAATAAAATTGCAGTGTTTTTCTCAATGTTTGAGCAGCAAAAGGGAATGCACACGGAAGTAGTGGATTTCAATGCAGTCTTGAAGAAGTAGTGTTGTCCTTCCGACGGAAAGACAGTGCTGACTCTTGACAAGCAGACAGGTAATGGGCCACAACAGAGCAAACCCATAGCAGAGTCAGTCGAAGTTTTGAAAAATATTGGTAGGTTGGTCATCTCAGAGCAGACCCTACTAGAGATTATGGTATTGGTGGGCCACCAGAGGTGCAGACCCAGTGTAGTCCTTGTAGAAATAATGGTATTGTTGAGTCATCAAAGGTGTAGACCCACTGTAGTCCTTGTGGAAATAATGGTATTGGTGGGTCATCAAAGGTGCTGACCCACTGCAGTCCTTGTAGAAATGGCTAGCAGCCATCTGTTGCAACTGTGCAGTGCACAATCACCATCGAAGAGTCTTGCTGAGAATATAGCAAGTCCATAAACCACCACTTGTACACTCACAATTTTTTTTTGAAATGTCCTTAGAACCAGAAATGCTGTTATCCAGTCCCTTGCTGAATTATTAACACACGTGCAAACACTATCAGTCCCTACTTCTCACATATTGTCCATATACTATGACCAACAGAAATGTGTGCAGTGAAATGTAATTTACAAGTTACTTAATCTGATGAACTGGTGTCAATTACAATTTTACAACATGAGAATACAATAACAAAGGTACAAAATATATCATTGAAGAACATAATAGTACAGATAACATTTGCAGTAATACAGGCTTTACAAAAGAATCCAAATAACAAATACATCCGTGTTACAAAAATTAGGATATAAGTACATAAATAAAAGATCAGAATAACTTTTGAAACATCAACTTCACACATGAGCATTAGAACAAAACAGAATAAATAATGTGTAAACATCTTTACAAAGTAAATAACATGTTATTAGTGCAAATTATATTTGAGGATAACAGTATTCCTCATTGTAGTGAATGTAGCTTAGAATTAGAAGAGAAAAAATTCTATGAAACAGTACACAGAGACAGGAAGAAAACAAATACACAAGGGTCCATAAATACATAGTGGGATAAACCAAAGGAAAGGACAGGGTTTGTTTTCAGTGTAACATTTGGTACTGCAGTCCAACCCAAAACTTCATTCCATAGATCGTCCCTCTTATTTCAACATTAGCTCTAGCCAAAAAAAATCCTATCCAAGCATGCTTTCTGTATTCTGTTCACATACTCTTTCAAAAATAATATTTCTCCACTGTACACTACTTTTTTTGGCCAAACGATTTTCTTATACCTTCTCAGTGCATTTCCTCCAATTCATCATAGTTAGTTTCTAATATAGTCCACCCCCTCTTAAGCTAACTTAAATCTACTGAGCTCAGATGCTAAACTAAGGGACGAGGCAACGCAGCAGCACAAAACAATTAACCTAAACAGCAATGACAAAAAAATGGAAATTGGCAAAGCAAGCTACAGGAAATCTAATATACCAAGCAATGCAACATTACAACTAATATGAGCCAATGTGTAGCAACAAGAAAATTAAACCAGTAGTAAAACTGGCTTAACACAGTAATACAAAGTGAAATTCAGTAACACTATGCCTGGGAAACAGCAGCAGCAAATGCAATAACTTATATCTAAACATGACAAAGCTCAAGCAGAAAAAATATTACACTAAAGATAAGAATGCAGTTTAGGGAAATGTATATTCACATATTAATGTCTATGTAATTAAAATGGTGCACCACAAAACTAATTCTACAAAAGATATTACCAAGTAGTTGAAAAAAAATTAAGTATGCAGTAACTGTTATTAATCCCTTTTTATTGTTCTTTCCTTTCCAAGTGCTCCTTTTTCGAAGAACGTGGATCATAAAATGATTATTTAATAGATCTGTTGACAGAAAGTGTTCACATTAGCAAATGCATTTAATTTTATTTTATAAAACCAATGCTGCAACACAGCTGGAAACCAGATATCAAATGAAATAAGCAACTATGAAAGGCAAAGCATAAAAATATCATTCAATAGTCATGTGACATTTCATAAGTTAAATTCTCTCAACTCTCGTAGAAAGACGCTTGTCATTATCAGGTGTGCAGATGTAAGAAAGTATCTCTCCAAGTAATGAGCCTGTCGTTTTTGCGATGCTTTCTACAAAGGAATGTCAATAGGCCTCTTTTTTCACCTAATGGCTTTCTTTTGTCAGGTGGCTGTCCCGCAGCTGGGTGCCCACGACGCATTACGTGCAAGTGGTCACTTAACTGTCTTACCGAAATATTTACGACACCAGGTTCCGCTACAGTGGCAGTCTCATATAAAAAATTTCACAGGTCAAGAATTTGCGGTATTCATCTCTAGAAACAAAATCCTATTGATATAACAGTGTCCAAAAAATTTTCGTCGGCATTGTAATACATTCACTACATTCACGCATTTACATACATTTCGTAACTATTAAAGTACGATTCTTGGTTTCCAACAACATTTTTTACAAACCAGAGTCCCTAACCACTACTTATTATTCCTTACCTTATTCGTCAACACATCTTCAATATTTCATCATAACAGATACGTAGCATAATCAAATAACTCATATAGCATCAGCTTATTGATTATAAACATACCGCAACAGCATAATACACATAGTTATAGTAATAATAACATCATAACACCTCAGTAAACTCTCAAAATCGTCGTAGTTTCCTCCAATCATTTTAAAACCTAAAAAAAATTCTCTGCTAATGTTAAAAGTGTCATCTGCCTCAAACGTACTTTAAAAACCATGATCCCATACCAAATACATCATTCAAAGCTCTCATAGTATCACAATGGTTCCGAAAAACTATGAACATTTCACAAAGTACAGACAAAATACAATTTCATAAGTGTGAAGTTATCCAACCGTGTAATTATGTAAACATCTGTCACTGATGTAGTAAGATAAATATTTGTCTCTCTCAGTTAAATGATCAGATAGCTGTGTAATTTATGTGTCAGAGAAATGTGGTACCGACATGTAAAGTTGTATAAGCAAATACCATATTAGCTAGGGCTCCTTGTGCTTGCCAAACACATGGTACACAAAGTAAGTGTGTACCCCTTGGCAGAGTCGCCATATGAAACGTCCCCTTAGAAAAATTTATACATGATTGTACTTAAACTGACACACAATATTTCTAGCGTAACGCAATCTGACTTTCAAAAATCTCTACAAAAAAAATGTCCCTGACTAACATTAACCTATACGTTTCACAAATCGCTTAGCTCACAAAAATCTTGGTTACTCGAACTACTGCAATACAGCGAGCGCCACTACTGCCAGCTAAATAAAAGATTCAAACTACTGAAGGCACTAACTACCGACAGGCGTAGTTAGCAAATGAAAGATTTTGGTAGAGAACAAACAATGTATTTACCTTAATAGTCATAATATATATATCAGTTCATGACATCCATTCTTACAAATTTCAAAACTCCGCCATCTCTCTCCCCACGTCCACCACTGCTGGCGGCTCACCTCCAACTGCCCAACGCTACGCGCTTTTCACATCCAGCTGCCGCTGCCCAACACTACAATGGCAGACAACAATGCAAACCAGCCACAGACTGCACACAGCACAGCCGGTGATTTTCATACAGAGCGCTACATGGCGTTACCAATAAGAAAACCTAAACAGTCTACTTACAACAACAGTGGTTGGACGACCGCTATCCTGTTGGAAAACACTCCCTGGAACGCAGTTCATGAATGGCAGTACAAAAAGTCGAGTCACCTAGACTGACGTACAAATTTGCTGTAAGGGTGGGTGGGGTAATCACAAGAGTGCTTTGGCTGTCATATGAAATCGCGTTCCCGACTATAACTCCAGGTGTAGGTCCAGTGTGTCTAGCACGCAGACAGGTTGGTTGGTTGCAGGCCTTCAATTGGTCTTCTCCTAGCCATCATTGGCACCGAGGCAGAACCAGCTTACCTCAGAAAACAAAACAGACCTCCACCTTTCTCTCCAATGAGCTCTCGCTTGACATCGCTGTAGTCGGAAATGACGGTGGTTTGGAGCCAGCCGGGTGCTTGGCACAGGGAGCCTGACTCAGAGCTGTACTTGAAGTAACCGATTTGCAACACTTCGTTGTGTCACTGTGATGTCAACAGTTGCTCAAGTGGCTGTTGCAGAAGCAGTATGATACGCCAGAGCCACACGTCGAAAACGATCGTCTTCCCTCTCGGCAGTGCCACGTGGCCGTCCAGAAAAATGGTTCAAATGGCTCTGAGCACTATGCGACTTAACTTCTGAGGTCATCATTCACCTAGAACGTAGAAATAATTAAACCTAACTAACCTAAGGACAACACAGACATCCATTCCTGAGGCAGGATTCGAACTTGCCACCGTAGCGGTAGCTCGGTTCCAGACTGCAGCGCCTAGAACCGCACGGCCGTCCAGAGCCCGGTCTTCTTGCGACCGTAACTACCGCAGCCAGCAATAACGTACAATGGCTTCACTCCTGCCACGTCTCTCTGCAATATCGCACAAGGAACATCCCGCTTCTCGTAGCCCTGTTACATGACCTCGTTCAAACTCAATGAGGTGTTGATAACGGCACTCTTTGTCGCCTTAAAGGCACTCTTGACTAACATCAACCCACCACGTCCAATCTCAAAGGTGACTAACGCTCACGACAGTTACAGCGTGTAAAGCAAACCTAATTTCTATCCTCATAGTGACGCCACTGGGACCACTTTTAGGCGACTGGAGCGAAATTTGAATTGACGTAATCTGAAACTTCCTGGCAAATTAAAACTGTGTGCAGGACCGAGACTCGAACTCGGGACCTTTGCCTTTCGCGGGCAAGTGCACTACCATCTTTTTATCTTATTTATTTTCTTTTTCTTGCCTTCTCGGCCCTGCTTCTCCTGCGAGAGAATGTAACTTGATGATGTGGAAACGCGCTTCTTCTGAACAGCAAACTGAGTTTGCCCGTTCTGTTGCATTTTGTTTGCAACATAGCTCGAATAAAAATAAATGTAAATTCCATTGAGAAGACATGCACATAATTGTTATGGAAACGCAACTGCATCTATAAATTTCTTTCTCAGTGTTGGAAAAACGGAAAGAAGCACACTTATTACTGAAGATACGTAAAATTTTCTTCTTCTCAAAGGTAATGATGTAAAGTAGGCTTCTGCTGCTTGATATTACACATAATTAACATAACATATGTCTTACTGTGAAAAGAAAAAGAAGGAAAGAAAGAAAGAAACGAAATAAAAGGTATTTGGCAGTTTCATCACAGTGTTGTATGCTTCCCTCAAAACAAAGTAATATATAATCATGAGCTTAACTGGTCTATAGTGGTGATTTTCTCCGTTTACTTGCTGTTGGAAAACCTCTTCCTGCTACATGAAGTGCAAACTTTAATCAAAAATCATTCGTCCATGTACGAAATGTTTGGTTGTGTAATGTAAATTAGTCACTTCTATTGTTTACAGTATTGTTTTAGTTAAAAAATTTGCGTAATTTTCTTTGTGTTTGTTAGTACATGTCAACTTGTGGTGCTCACTTGTAAGGTATACCCAGAAGTCCTCCCTATTGCTTGTTTCCTTTGTTAGGGTGTAATGCAGCGTTTGGCCTTTCAACCGGTTGATTGCGTTTCGTTTTGTTTTAGGGTAAGGTATACTGTCTGCGTTTCGTTTTGTTTTAGGGTAAGGTATACTGTCAGGGTTTAAAAATTCAACAGGCGTAGAGGCGTTGGGCGTGGTTCTGCTGACGCTCGCTAGCTTTTGTCTTATGTAGAGCCATATGTCTTTTACCCTGTCACTCGTCAATCTATGCTCTTCGATATCTGGTGGTGGTGGTGGTGGTTAGTGTTTAACGTCCCGTCGACAACGAGGTCATTAGAGACGGAGCACAAGCTCGGGTTAGGGAAGGATTGGGAAGGAAATCGGCCGTGCCCTTTTAAAGGAACCATCCCGGCATTTGCCTGAAAAGATTTAGGGAAATCACGGAAAACCTAAATCAGGATGGCCGGAGACGGGATTGAACCGTCGATATCTGGTATATTACATAATGCACACAGCGGTGACTCTGCCAATCGAATAGAGTGAAGTTTAGTGTTGGGCGTAATTTTCCTGTTGTCGGCAAAGTACGAGGTCGATTTGACATACGTTGACAGGTTCCGGCAGTGGATATTTTCTCATACTGTTTCCCAGTTATAACAAGGATACTTTTGTTCTACATCGTTTCTGGGTTTGTCTTTCATCAAGTTATTGTAAAGTTCTTTCACTTTCAAGATGTCTTATTCAGGGATCCTTGTCTGTATGTAGCTGTATTTCAAGTGGTATAAGCCGTTGGGTATGCGTCGGATATTTATAGGTGCACTGATGTCGGCAGGAGCTATTTCGTTTAACAAATGTGCAGCGAGGGTACCACTTGGTTCTTTCCATTATTTGAATGTGGTAGAAAGGTACAAGGAGTGCGCTTTTATTCTGACATCGGTGAGATTTAACCCACCACATTTTGTAGGGAGCATCAGATTGTCACATTTGACTTTGAAAATACATCCGCTGCTCACAAAGTGTCCGAGTGCAGATGTGATGCTTTTAGACAAAGTCGCAGATGGTGGCGGAATTTGTACTACGTTGAAAATGTCCCACTTTCTCCTATTAAGTTTTGCACCAGATGCCTGTTCATATTTTGTTACTATTTGTAGTGCGCTCGCTACTTCAGTGCCATTCACGACTAGAAAATCAACATCAGCAGCGCACGTCTTACATTCTATCTTTTCTCCATGTATTTGTGGTCCTTGTAGATGTGTCATAATGGAGGTAAGCAGGTGTTCGATGGCGATGGCGAAGAGTGCCATTGACATTGGACACCCTTGCCTAATAGAGCTGGTGACTTCAATCGGGCGGCTAATGGGTCCATTGATGACAAATCTGAGTTGTTTGTTAATGCATTGCTTACTACTGCAATGAATTTAGTTGGGAATCCCATTGCATTCATGGTCCGAAGAAGACAACGATGATTAACCGTGTCGAAGGCTTTATCAAAGTCGAGTGAGATGAGTGCACATTTTATTTGGCAAACGTCGGCCGTTCAGATTAGGTCCCTGGAATCACAGAGGGGTCTGGAGAATTTTCCTGTCTTTGCCCAAACTTGTTTGATAAGGGCCGGTGACGCTGGTCATTGTGGTTTTCAGCCTGCGAGAGAGGATGCGACCAAAGATTTTGTAATCGCCGTTTAAAAGCGTAATTGGACTGAGAGCGCTTTTTTGTGGTATTTTTTGACACTAACACTACGAGTCCCTCACTAAATTCTTTCGGGTTGTCATTTTCAGGGTTTAGTAGTCTGTTGTAGATGAGAGAAAACTTGGCTTTTACGAGGTCACTGAATCTGCGACAAAATTCTGCCGGAATTCCGTCTGCTCCTGGAGCCTTATTTTTCATGCTTCTATGTATAGCTTCTTCGACATCTTCTTCAATCACTTCCGAGATGAGAGTTTGTGCTTCCGCGTGGCATACTTTGCCTTGGAGGTTGATCATTAACTAGTCTTGAAGCTGTTCGTCAACTGGTTGACTAGACATTAAGGATTCAAAATACTGTACGATTGCCTCTTGAATCTCTCTTTGCTTCGTCAGCTTCCTTCCATCATCAGTTGTTATTTCAAATAATATCTTTTGAGACGCCCTTTTGCTTTCACGAATGACATGATAAATGGAAGTGACCTCGTGCTGTGCTATATTCTGGACACGCCACCTTATTTGGTAGCCTTCCAGTTCTTGACGCCGAAGTGCCAAAATTTTTGCCTTAATTTTGTTGATTCTTTCGTAGTTGTTCACAACAGTTGCATCGGACTTGTACAAATCCCTTAGACGCTGAAAGTAGAATTCTATAGTTGATTTGTTCCAAAAGTTTTTGTCTTTTGAGTAATTTATGAAAAACCTCCTAATTTTAGGTTTGGCATGTTTCAGCCACCAGTCAATGCCGGAGTTGTTCCAGCTAAAATTGATTTCAAATCCTCTCCATAGTTTGTAAAATGCCTCCTGACAAGCATGGTCTTCCAGATGGACACGTTGACTTTCCATGAGCCACTACCTCGGCAGGTCCCTTGTTTTATCAGATTGATTGTGC
This sequence comes from Schistocerca gregaria, assembly GCF_023897955.1. Classification (NCBI taxonomy): domain Eukaryota; kingdom Metazoa; phylum Arthropoda; class Insecta; order Orthoptera; family Acrididae; genus Schistocerca; species Schistocerca gregaria. Next base: position 217,314,010 of record NC_064921.1, read on the forward strand.
ATATGTACGCAGCATGATCCGAAAAAGCGGTAGGCCATACTTCGGACTGCAAAGTGAGGTGTTTCAAATTGTGCGTTACTTATGTCCTGTCTAGACGGCTCGCCGAGTGACTTGAGGTGTGGGTGGAGCCAGGGGCTATACCGTGCATATACTTCCATGAGTCTATTAGTCGTAAGTCAGTAGCTATACGTTCCAGTTCAGTACATTTTTTGAAATTGGGGTTTTGGTCTTTGGCATGCAAAACACAGTTAAAATGTCCTCCGAGGATAAAGTGTTTTTATCGAGTTCCAAATAGAGGGACAACTTCTTCTTTAAAGCCTGCTGCTGGACCCTGAATGGGCATACACGGTAATGAGTCGTATTTTGTTTATTGTGGCCTCTATGCCTTTACTGTTTGGTAGTTTTACTATATCTTGGACTACTATGCCCGCCTTCGTGAGCAGAGCTGTGCCCATTTCCGTTCCATGCCTTGGGTTTGTTATGGCTTTGAAGCCAGGTACGACCAAGCTCAATGTCAGTCACTTCTTGTAAAAGGAGAATGTCACTGTCAGAAGCATATATAAAATCTTTTAATTTCTTTAATTTAAAGGAACTATGAATCTTATTAAGATTTGCTGTAGCGGTCTTGTATGCTTGTATGTCTGACATTGTTCGTTCTACTTGATTAAACTTAAAAAACATTCTTCCATTTTGTCTCGCAAGCGTCAGCTTTAAAACCCATTGTAATAATATTCACCGGTAGCAAACGTTTCAGTGGTGTGTCCTTGTTCTTTAGAAAGTTCGTTCACGGAGACGTCTTCGTTGAAGAAATCAGCCACCTTTGGGGCTATCGTATAGTCTGTTTTAGTTTCGGAAACTTCTTTCATTTCTTCATCCGCATTGTTACGATCGCTTTCGTCTGCTCAGCTGGATGACGTTGTCGTCGTGTGTGGGACGAGTGAATCTTCAGGAGAGAGGCTGTTTCTTGGAGGTGGGTGGATGCTTTCTTTGTTGGCTTTTCTTGGACGTCTCGTTTTTCCAGCGCAGAAGGGGAACGCTCCTCAGAAACTGGTGTCCCTTTCTTGTTGCTACAGATCTGTTGGCTTAAGCTGCTACGTATTTCCTTCGCTTTTTGTCGCAGTATGCGAGCTGTCTCTGAAACGTGGTAGCCAAGGGAAGGCAGAATTCGGTTACCATTGTGTACGGGGCCGTAATCAGTAACTATTGGTTCCCTTTTGCTATTACACACATTTATTTTAAAACGGTCGTTCCAGACTCAGTAGTAAATAAAGATATCACTTGTTATTAATGAAAGAATAAACAACCGTGTAATTAAAAGTGCTTTGAGTGCGTTACAATTTACCAAATGAGCATAAAGTACAGACAGAGCAAATAATGTTTTAAAAACAAGCCAATGTGAACTCAATTAGAATTTTAAGGCAAGTAACCATAGTCACGGCTGAGGGCCTTTAACGCCAAGGACGGCGATAATAAAAGGTTAACAAACATACTGCAAAACAGCAATGCAATAGCAAAGGTTAATTTAGAAAGACAGGCAACTGATCACCAAACGGGTGAGACAAAATGATGGTAAACTTGGTAGCAGAATCATTTAAACCTGCTGTAACGCCCAGAATGGTAATTATATAAAAATTTTAGAAAGATACAATAAAACAGCAAATATAGTAATAAAGCACAACGGCCAGTCCAGACGGTGCACCAGGAATTGACCTCTTAGTGGGTCCGGCAAAAACACTTTCGCGGGTGATGAGAGAGGAAGCCAAGAGTTGCATTCACTTCACAAGATGGTAACTCAGGCTAGTGGCAGTCTAACGAATGACTAACGATAATCTTGCTGAGGCTACCTAACTTGCAATAAACCAAATGCAAGGATGTAAAAATGCGCCAAAGCTGGAACCGGCGGTCTGGACTCCATGTGCAGAATACGGAATGAGAAAGGAATCACTATCACCAGAGTAGAAGAATAACCAACCAACCTACAATCAAGAAAGCTGTCAAAACTACTCGCCACACCGGACAGCAAAGGCAAGGCGAGGAAATGTACACTGCTGTTACATACACTAATCCCCATGGCAGGTAAATGGGGCGTTAGCGGCCAGGAGGCAGCAAAAATACCACTGGTTGAACTTAGCAAATAGTAACAAACTGAAATCAATAAATAGTAATTAGAAGTCCAGGAAAACTTACCATATCCGCCTTCCCAAAGCACTCGCTGCTCTTTGCCTTGGCAACACTACGAGCAGCAACACAAACGCAAGTCACTGGAGACTCGCATGATCTCACAATGGTGGAGGTTTATCTACTGGAATCCAAATGCACTCCATTAAAAGCTTGCGGAGTCCGGTTTACGACGAGGTCGTGCACCCTCGTGACCACAGGCCTTTGATCCAGCAGTCCATGAGCGCCGCCAGCGGTCCCAGCGTGTTCTCGCACTGTGCAGACCTGGCTCCTCCTGAGTCCCCAACCGAACTGCCCACTGACTCGACCCGGAAGAATCACGACGTCGCCACAAAGATAGGGCCTCAGTTACCACATATCGATAACTGCTGCTGCTGCTACGCCGGCCGCGGTGGTCTCGCGGTTCTAGGCGCGCAGTCCGGAACCGTGCGACTGCTACGCTCGCAGGTTCGAATCCTGCCTCGGGCATGGATGTGTGTGATGTCCTTAGGTTAGTTAGGTTTAAGTAGTTCTAACTTCTAGGGGACTGACGACCACAGCAGTTGAGTCCCATAGTACTCAGAGCCATTTGAACAATTTTTTTGCTGCTGCTACTAGCGGACAGGCACCGCCTGCGAAACCAAGTGTCGCCAGACAACCAGGAAGAAGACAAACAACGGCAACAATGTCAACTAAAAGATACGGTCTGGCCTCAACAGCGGACGGAAACCTACAAAGAGCACCAAAGAGATATAATAGCACGGCTCAACCTACCCCTCTCAAGGAGATATCCGGGGGGACGGGGAATTTGATTAAGGTGGACGCGGTATTGCTTACTGGCAATGTTGTCGTATACGGAACCAGAAAATGGGGAGTAAACTTACCAAGGTTGCCAACAAGCACCTCTCTCCCGGAAAAATTATGGACATTCAGCTGATCTCCCGGCTTATCACTGAAGGCTCGTCGATTACAGTTAGAAAGGCCAGCTTCTTCGTTGTGGGCCCTGAGAGTATTGCGCCTCGTACGACTTCAGTTTCTCTTGACAACCTCAGGGGTGATCTTCGCAGGAATTAGGTCCTGAATCCTCCATAAGGTCAAAAGGTAGGAATTAACAGGATAAGCGAACATCAAGAAGTAGCCTTCGAAGCCTCATGGCCGGCGGTATTGAAGGCAAAGCTAAGCCAAGGCAGACTAGAATCCCACTTACTAGGAAACTTCTAATGAAAGACAATCAGTGCGGATTTAAGGTTACGATTGACCCTTTCTGCAAAGGACCTCTGCGGATAATACGGAGTGGTAGTTACATGCTTAACAACGCTTTGAATACAGAAGGCCTTGAAGTGAGCCGAAAGACAGGCCGGGGCATTATCACTAAGGATTTGCTTCGGGGGTCCAAAAACACTAATTACGTAAGTTAAATGCGCAATGGTGATGCCAGCAGTCACATTACAAACTCGGAAGAAGCCAAGTAAAACTCGAAAATGCGTCAATTATAACTAATACATACGGACGGCCTCTTTTGGTACGAGGTAAAGGCACCACATAATGAATATAGATTTTGTCCATGGGGCAAGATTCACGCTCAGAACTAAGGAACCCCTGTTGAAGAGCTTTATTCGATTTGGCCACACGACACAACAGACACCGAGAAACCATTTCTCTAAGGTGTCGGTCAATAGACAGCCAAGTCAGATGCTCCTTAATCTTCTCCAGGATCTTATAGGTACCTAAATGCCCGCCAAATTTTAACCTCCTCGGTATGTCCCACCCTTTTACGCAAAATGCTTATTGTCAGTCTTTAGCTGAAATACTCTATATTCTTGATAAAACCGGTGCTTATCCAGCGTGAACAAGACGGCAAATGCCTCACATTCGTAAACAGGATATTTAAGCTCGGCGCTGGTTAACCGACGAGACGCGTGTGCTAATGGATACCTCTGACCTTCGAACTCCTCTTGGAGAACTGCCGAAGTTCCCACATTAGATGCGTCAGTTTGGACAATAAATTTCTGATTAAAATCGGGCACTCCAAGAACGGGAGGATTGGCTGCAGCCGTCTTAATATGCTCAAACGCGGCCTCTTGAGCAGGTCGCCACTCAAAACGCACCCCTTCTCGGCGCAGTTCATTTAGAGGAGCCGCCAACTGAGCAAAATTAGGGACAAGACGCCTAAAATAACTCGCCATCCCTATGAACTTTCCAATCCCTCTCTTATCAGTGGGCGGCGGAAGGGCTCTCAAGGCCTTAGTCCGCTCCTGATCGATGCGAATACTCTCGCCTGATATTAAATGTCCTAAGAGGAGGATACCTGCTGCCTGGCTAATGTCACCTTATTGAGTTTAACGATCAAACCAGCCACCTGCAACCTAGCAAAAACTTGCTGGAAGTGTTCCAAATGCTCCTGAAACGTACGACTATAAATTACCAAATCGTCCCGGTAATTGTCAACACAGACTAACTTCAAGTCTCCAAGAATATTATCCAGCAAACGAGTAAGAACGGCTGCGCCAGTAGACAAACCAAAGTTGACGCTATTAAATTCCAATCAGTGCAAACGCTGTAACGTGTTCACATTCTTCGGCTAAGGGAATCTGATAATAGGCTTGATTCAGGTCGAGCACAGTAAACCAATTAGCCCTGGCAAACCAAGTAAAGGAGTTATGAAGATCAGGTAAGGGAACCGATTCGAGGACAACCTTCTTATTTAGGCGATGGTAGTCAACTACAGGCCGAAAGTCCCGCCCCTGATCCTTAGGGACGAGGAATATAGGGGAGACATAAGCGGATGTACAAGGCCTAATAACTCCCTGCTCAAGCATTTTGGAGATCTTCTCCCTTAGTATCTTCATCTTAGGTGGTGAGAGGCGATATGGGGCCTGCTTGACGGTAAAAAATGGCTCTGAGCACTATGGGACTCAACTGCTGTGGTCATCAGTCCCCTAGAACTTAGAACTGCTTAAACCTAACTAACCTACGGACATCACACACATCCATGCCCGAGGCAGGATTCGAACCTGCGACCGTAGCAGTCGCACGGTTCCGGACTGCGTGCCTAGAACCTTGACGGTAATAAGGTGAGACAGACGAATATGGTAGTCAAGAACATTAGCACCCCGAGTCTATAACAGAGAAGCTCTGGGAACCTCTCCATCAAACCCCTTAGTTCAGAGTCCTGCTGGTAAGAAAGATGGGTGAGATCAAACTCACTAACCTTAGTACCGACAGCCAGCATTCCCACATCGCGATGCACCTTACGTTTAGTACACTCGCAGAACCCAAATTTCTGACCAGAAGCGAACTTAAAGAAAAAGGTGTACCCCGAATAATCCAAGACAAGACCAGTTTTACCGATAAAATCACATCACAAAATCAAATCGACCGGCAGCTCCTTAACCAAGGCCAAAGACAAGGGGCACGAGAAATCCCCAACCGAGATACTCCCTCGGACCCAACGATGCAGAGACAACACATGCCCGTTTGCAGCCCATCTATGCACCGAAGAAGAGACCTGTCTAAGTCTCGCAAGATGACTAAATTCAAGAAACCATTCCAAGCTCAACAATGAAAAGGAGCTACCAGAATCCAAAAGGGCACAAATAGGTTCACCACTAACATGAGAACAAATATAAGGGATCGAGGGTCATGATCGGCAGCGATACGGGCATAACAGGGTTTAAAGGATCGACTCCGGGGGTCGCTGCCCAGCTGGGCGCCGTTTATGGAATCTGGGTGTTCGTGACTGTGCGCAACCACGAACTAAAAACCCTGTTCAATAGAACGTCTGCCATGTAAACAGAAGATCCCGAGTTCGAGTTTCGGTCCGGGCACACAATTTCACTTATCCTCGTTGATATATATCAACGTTCGTCAGCAGCTGAAGGGATTACTATAACTCTACTTTCGTTCTAGACGGCAGCAGCTCATCAATGGTGTCTGTTCTTTCGGACATGTCTGAAAGATTAGACACCATATCCATATAAATACACTACTGGCCATTAAAATTGCTACACCACGAAGATTACGTGCAACAGACGCGAAATTTAACTGACAGGAAGAAGATGCTGTGATATGCAAATGATTAGCTTTTCAGAGCATTCGCACAAGTTGGCGCCGGTGGCGACACCTACAATGTGCTGACATGCGAACGTTTCCAACCGATTTCTCATACACAAATAGCAGTTGACCGGCGTTCCGTGGTGAAACGTTGTTGTGATGCCTCGTGTAAGGAGGAGAAATCTGTACCATCACGTTTCCGACCTTGATAAAGGTCGGATTGTAACCTATCGCGATTGCGGTTTATCGAATCGCGACATTTCTGCTCGCGTTGGTCGAGATTCAATGACTGTTAGCAGAATATGGAATCGGTGGGTTCAGGAGGGTAATACGGAACGCCGTGCTGGATCCCAACGGCCTCGTATCACTAGCAGTTGAGATGGCAGGCATCTTGTCCGCATGGTTGTAACGAATCGTGTAGCCACGTCTCGATCCCTGAGTCAACAGATGAGACGTTTGCCATACAACAACCATCTGCACGAATAGTTCGACGACGTTTGCAGCAGCATGAACTATTAGCTCGGAGACCATGGCTGCGGTTACCCTTGACGCTTCATCACAGACAGGAGCGCCTGGGATGGTGTACTTAACGACGAACCTGGGTGCACGAATGGCAAAACGTCATTTTTTCGGAAGAATCCAGTTTCTGTTTACAGCATCATGATGGTCGCATCCGTGTTTGGCGACATCGCGGTGAACGCACATTGGAAGCGTGAATTCGGTGTCGCCATACTGGCGTATCACCCAGCGTGTTGGCATGGGCTGCCATTGGTTACACGTCTCGGTCACCTCTTGTTCGCACTGCCTGCACTTTGAACAGTGGACGTTACATTTCAGATGTGTTACGACCCGTAGCTCTACCCTTCATTCGATCCTTGCGAACTCCTACATTTCAGCAGGATAATGCACAACCGAATGTTGCAGGTCCTGTGCAGGCCTTTCTGGATACAGAAAATTTTCGACTGCTGCCCTTCCAGCACATTCTCCAGATCTCTCACCAACTGAAAACATCTTGTCAATGGTGGCCGAGCAACTGGCTCGTCACAATACGGCAGTCACTACTCTTGATGAACTGTGGTATCGTGTTGAAGCTGCATGGGCAGCTGTACCTGTACACGCCATCCGAGCTCTGTTTCACTCAATGCCCAGGCGTATCAAGGTCGTTATTACGGCCAGAGGTGGTTGCTCTGTGTACTGATTCCTCAGGATCTATGCACCCAAATTGCGTGAAAATGTAATGACATGTCAGTTCTAGTATAATATATTTGTCCAGTGAATACTCGTTTATCATCTGCATTTCTTCTTGGTGTAGCAATTTTAATGGCCAGTAGTGTATATTACTTCTGCCAGTATCTCGTCTTCTATCTTCCAAACTTCACAGAATGTCTCCTGCGAACTAAGCCATGTCTCCGCAATATCCTTTCTTCCAGGACTGTTAGTTGCGCATGGATTGCAGGAGAGCTTCTGTTAAGTTTGGAAGTTAGAAGACGAGATACTGGCAGACGTAAGGCTGTGAGGATGGAGCGTTAGTCGTCCTTGGGTAGCTCAGATGGTAGCCGGCACAGTAGTTCAGCGTGTTCGGTCAGAAGACTGTGTGCTCTCTGTAATAACAAAACTGAGTCAAGGAATCAACGATCAACTTGAACGGATGTCTTGTGACGTCCGCCCAGACCACCAAATGCAACGAACTGCAACGAAAAAAAAAAAGAAAAAAGATGGTAGAGCACTTGCCCGCCAAATGCAAAGGTCCCGAGTTCGAGTCTCGGTCCGGCACACAGTTTTAATCTTCCAGGAAGTTTCATAGTAGCACACACTCCGCTGCAGAGTGAAAATCTCATTCTGGAGACGTAATCTTTCATAGGAAGAAACATAACTTCCGTTTACATCGCGTAACTGCTTCTTGGTTTTGCAATTTTTTCCCTGTCAGTGTGTATGAGAAATAATCTTTCTGAAATGTGTTTTTTTGCAATGATATCTTGTTCTGGGAACATCAACAATAAAGAAAACATTCAAAGTATAATTTATTTTAAGAGTTACTGGTGAGAGTAGTAAGGAGAGAAAAGCCTGTGAAGTGAGAGGAACAGATGCTGCAGCGGTGACTGCCAATCGTGCCCGGCGCCGCTGACACAGCTGAATGGGGCGTCCCGACTGCACACGCATCTGCGCAGTGTTATGACGTACTCAACAGTGAAGGTGTTAATGCTATGAAAACAGTGTTCCCCGAAACATCCCTGTCAGGTTGCAATTTTGAGGATGCATGTGATAAAATTGGACTTACTGGAAGAATACAGGGATTGAGAAAAAGTCCTATTATTAAGCCGCATGTGTGCTGCAGAGTCAGATCTTCCATCGAATAGTGTCGATCAAGCGTGGATGGAGGAAATGCCCAGTGTAGAAAAGACCATGAAATTCGCTGACTGTATTATCAATCCGTGGATGGAAAATCCTAGCTTACCAGTTTAAATGTGGAATATTCTTAACCAGTAACACAGGACCACCAAAGCTGTCGGAGACTGGCATAGGAAACTAAACTATGCAGTAAGTGAAAAAATGCAACAACATTTCTGATAAAAAGCTGAAGGAGAAAACACTAGTACTGTATTTGAAATAAAAAAACATTCTGAATCTTGTATAGTTCTCGGACACACTGCCGGGTGGTATCGTATAAAGGTGCGATATTTCGGCAAGCCGACTTCTTGTCATCTTCCTCCGCTTTTGACGACAGCCGCAGTAGAACCCAGCAGATCTCACCCAGTCATCAGGAGCGTCTGAAGATGGTAAGAAGTTATCGCACCGAAATGGATCATCTTTAATATGACTCCACGTGGTTGAATACCCGAGAACCATTGAAGATTTTCCTACACAGGAAAACCTAAAATCACACACAGAAGATCCTATTCACTTGGAGATATATCCAGACGAAAGGTTAAAAGACAATAAAAGAATATGTAATGACTCGTTGGATTTACATTGAAGCACCAAAGAAAACCGGTATAGACAACGATATTCAAATACAGATATATGTACACAGGCAGAATAAGGCGCTGTGGTTGGCAACGCCCGTGTAAGACAACAAGTGTCTAGTGCAGTTGTTATATCGGTTACTGCTTCTACAACGGCAGCTTATCAGCATGCGATGGGACACAGCAACCGGAGGTAGCGATGAAGTGGGGATTTCCCGTACGACCATTTGACGAGCGTATCGTGAATATCAGAAATACGGTAAAACATCAAGTCTACGACATCGCTTCGGCCGGTAAAACATCCTGCAAGAGCGGAACCAATGACGACTGAAGAGTATCGTTCAACGTGACAGAAGCGCAACCTTTCCCCAGATTGCTGCAGATTTCATTGCTGGCCATCAGTAAGTGTCAGCTTGAGAACCATTCAACGAAACATCATCGATATGGGCTTTCAGAGCCGAAGACCCACTCGTATACCGTTGATGACTGCATGATACAAAGCCTTACGCCTCACCTTGGACCGTCAACACTGACATTGTTCTGTTGATGACTGGAAATATGTTACCTGCTCGAACGAGTCTCGCTTCAAATTGTATTGAGCGGATGGATGTGTACGGGTATAGAGACAGCCTCATGAATCCACGGACCCTGCATGTCAGCACGGGACTGTTAAAGCTGGTGGAAGCTCTGTAACGGTATGGAACGTGTGCAGTTGGAGTGACAAGGGACCCCTGATACGTCTAGATACGATTCGGACAGGTGACAGGTACGTAAGCATTCTGTGTGATCACCTGGATCTATCATGTCCATTGTACATTCCGACGGACCAGCAGGACAATGCGACACCCCATACGTATAGAATTGCTGCAGATTGGTTCCAGGAGCACTCTTCTAAGTTTAAACACTTCCGTTGGCCAGCAAATTCCCCAGACATGAACATTACTGAGTATATCTGGGATGCATTTCAACGTGCTGTTCAGAAGAGACCCCACCCTCTCGTAATCTAACGGATTTATGGACAGCCCTGCTGGATTCACGCTGTCATTTCCCTCCAGTACTACTTCAGACATTAATCGAGTTCATGCCACGTCGTGTTGCTGCATTTCTGCGTGATCGCAGGTGTACCAGTTGTTTTGGGTCTTCAGTGTAAGATCTTTTGAAATCTCTGACTTTTTTTTTTTACAAGAAATGGACTGAGAAATTAAAATTTATAAAATATGACGAGATACTTAATCATTTTCTGCTGTAATGTCGTAAAAATAAAAAAGGATAAAAATAAAAATAAAACGTTAAAAATAAGAGAAAACGTTTAAGCATACCTGTGTACTATTTGGATAGCCAGTCTCAGGCCAGGATAAAATGTGAAGGGACGTTATTTCTACAAAATGGTCAGCAGAGCCTCCCCACTGTTACAACTTCCTTTGACGGTCGTTCGCTTTAAAAGCACGTAAGGCCATTGTGATTTAGATTTTCCGTAATTTCCCTAAATCGTTTAAGGCAAATGACAGGAGTGTTCCTTTGAAAGGGTACGGCCGCTTTCCTTCTCCATCCTTCTGTAATATGAGCTTGTGCTCAGTCCCTAACGACCTCGTTGCCGACGGTACGTTGAACACTAATCTCTTCCTCCTCCTCTGCATCTGTCCAACTTAAATATTCTGTGTGCCTGACATTACAAAAAATGGCGGCCAGCGTTGCTCGTTGCTGTCAACCAGAGCCCTCTCCATGTTGGTTATATACCTCTGTGATGGAGATACTTGAGGTGCCATCTCTGGAAAAGACTTTGAACAGAATGGCCTGGGACTTGTATTCTTTCCCAAAGTGTTAGTAGCAGTACATAGAACTATTTCAGTGCAAAATCTCAAAATGATGTATCCCGTCACTTATACCGTTTCTCGCAGTCGTCAGTTACGTCTGCTTGTCGTCATATTATACATCTTTACTGGGGGTAAGTAGTTTCGAAATGCAGCTCTCGTTACTGGTTGCCTACGTGAAGACGGATCGTCCATATCTGGAAAATTCCAGAGGAATAAAAGCGTTACTGGTATACTCTCTGCAAAGCCGTCCTATCTCCCTCACCCCCACCCTTAAGTGCCTTGGCGTCACCCTCGAGCGCCGCCTCTCCTGGACTCCCCATCTTTGGCCAATCCAAGCCAAGGCACACTCCCGAATCTGTCTCCTGAAGCTCCTTTCTGGCCGTACATGGGGTCTGGACCCCTCCACCATCCTCCATACCTATAAATCCCTCATTCGCCCTATCCTTTGCTATGCCCATCCTGCCTGGATCTCCGCTCCCCTTACCTTTTACAAATCCATTCAGATCCTAGAATGCCATGCTCTTCGCCTTGCCTATCGCATTTGTCTCCCCTCCCCCACGCAGATCCTGTACGACCTTATTCCGTTCCCCCACCTCCTCCTTTTCCTCGAACGGATATGGATCCTCTACACCTCCTGTAAACTCTATCCTCCTCACCCACTGGTCTCTCCCATCCTCTCCCGCCCACGTCTGCTGTCGCGCCTGTATTTCCACATCCCACTTACTCTCCATCTCTCTACTCTCCATACCCTCTCCCAAGGTGGCTTCTGCCAGCTCCCCCTCCCTGATGTTGCCCTCCTTCCCTCCATCTACCCCTCCTACCATCTTTGATCCTCCCTCCCTCTTCTGGTGTTTGTTCCTTTGGCACTCTCTCTCCCTTCTCTCCCCCTTCCCTCCCTCCTCCCTTTCTCCCCACTCCTCCTCCGGACTTCCCCTGCCCCCTTACCTCCATTCCTCCTACCATCTCCTCTGCCATTGGCATCTTTGTTCTCCGTCTCCCCCCCCCCTTCCCCCTTCTTCCCCTCTCGGCAGGTCCCCAGACTTGGAAACGTTAAGTGGACATTTGCGCGCTGGAGATCATCGCCATCAGTTTCTCGTGTGTGTGCCATCGTGTTTGTGGTTTAGTGTTCTTCGCTGTCACGCTCCTTTGTTCACCTGTACCGTCTACGTCGCCAGTGTTTGTCCGCAGTGCCGACAGTTTCTTTTTTTTTAGTGTGTTTTTCGTCGAGTGTGAACGGCTTCGTGTTATTTGTTTCTGTATCTACTGTTTTTTGCCCGCCACTTTGTTCAGTATCTTATGTGTCTTCTTTGTATTTTCATTGTCAAACCTATGGCTGAAGAGCGGCGTAGTATGCTGCAACCAGCCAACCTTCTGTAAAGGTGTTTAAATAACAATAAAGAGATAAAAAAAACTCTCTGCATGTCTGAATATGTACTTGATTTGCAACTCTTTAACACAAGTGCCTCTTAATGCTGCACTGGGCCTGCGGCGGCTATTTGATCCGCTAGTAAGTCGCTCGGCAGATTAAATATGCAGGGCGTTAGCGGCTTTTATGTCCGGCGGCTGCGAGCACGCGCTGTTGTGTCGACGGCGTGCTAGCGTTGCTGCTACTGAATCGCGTGATAAATGGGCCTGCGAGAGGGCGGGGATATTAAAGGTCCGCAGCCGGCTTTGCCGACACAATGCGCCCCTTTTTGCTGCGGGCCCTCGGCGCACCACACCATGCCACGCCACGCAGCAGTTTCAAATTAAAACTGTATTGATTGAATACACAAAAATTTTGCAGCGTTATTGATGGCGGGAAATATTAAAAGCAGGCACTTTTCGCGCTTATTAATTGAGCCTGTCCCCCATTTCCATATCGCTACTAAAGTGAAATTGTTAACTTCTTTTCTTTTTGTTTTCGACTTTCTCATTCACTGCCGTTATTCCGCTGGATTTGGAGCCTCAATATTGCTAAACACGGAAGATTTAACACGGGAGCAGACAGTTAACTGCATGCGTTATCAGTCTGAAGCATCCTGAATTCTCATTTTTTCAGACCAATAACTTGAATCTTCGTTAAAGTACTTTGGAGTCACCCGTATTGTAAACAAGTATGTTTTCGTAAGATAATGAAGCTGGGCTATATTAATACTGTATCCAAGAAAGGGGATCGCAAAAGCTGCTCGAACTACCGCGGAGTTTGTCTTATAAACATATTAACGAGAATCTTTCGAAAACTAATTAAAAATAAGCTGAAAATAAATTTTAACACCGAGGAAGAACAATGTGGCTTTACAGATGGTAGATAATGCGTAGACCATATTTTCACATTACGACATATCTTAGAGAAACATGGGGAGTACCAAAAAACATGGAATTAATTTTCATAGATTTAGAAAAAGCATATGATACTGTCCCTAGAAAACTACTTAGGAGAGTATTACATTTGGCGTTCATAAAGGATTCCTTAATGAAAATAATACAAGAAATGTGTGAAGATAACATATGTGAAGTGAAAATTGGTAGTACACTTTCACCGAAATTTAGAAGAAGCAAGGATCTGTTACAAGGCTACCCCATGTCACCAACATTATTTAAAACCTATATAGATATCAGTCTTAAGACATAGTCTCGTAAATGCAGTGGGATGGGGATACAAATTAAAGATGCAGTTTATATACTATTTGCCGATGATCAAGTAGTTATAGCATAAGACGGGGAGGATGCAAACTATATGTGCAACCAATTAGCAGTGATGTAGATGAGTTGCACATAGAGGGAAAGAAAATTAAGAAGGTCAGTACCTTCTGTTACTTGGGATCCATTTTAGAATTGCACGGAAAATTAGAAATAGAAATTAATGAAAGAATTAGCAGTGGAAGAAAGTCATTGGGATGCTCAACTCAATCTTATGAAGCAGAAACGAAATAAACCGAACCAAAAAAATCATATGTAAATCGATTCCGGAGAGCGTAGATACGTATGGAGTGGGGACTTGCACTACAAATCTGAAAAAAAAAAAAAAAAAAAAAAAAACCGCAAGCAGTAGAAATGGATTTCTGGAGAAGATCAGCAAGAATTTCTAGAAAAGAGAATGGCAGCAAGAAAAAGAATAAAAGACTTGATGGGTGGAAGGGTGCAATGGTACGTGCATGTAAGAAGAATGAAGGAAGCTAGAATTCCGAAAATGATCCTGGTATGGGAACCAGAGAAGAGAAGAGAACGCCGTGTGATTACCTCGCTCCAAAATGCAGGATTAACAATGAGAAGACTTGGCGCAGAGGAAGAAAATATACATGATCGTAATACCTGGAGTGACATCCTGATGAGATAAATTAAGATCTTATGTAAAAGATGTAAGAATTTCTGGGTATTTGCTATGCTGGAGAAAAATCTTTGTATAGAGGAAAAACTCAATAAATAGATAATAATTCTTTTTTTAAATTTTGTTTGAAATTGATATTCAGATTTGAGACCATATGTATGACTGCTCCAGTTCTTTACACAGGGTGGATGAGAAGTTACTTCCTAGTTTTGTCAGACTGCTGATCATCTACAATCGCTTCGGGTTGGGGACCCTTTCTACAAGAGAGTGCAAAAATTCAAATACCTAGGGGCACTTTTCACAGAGCACTTGTCATGTGAAGCAGAGATCAATGACAGAATACAAGCAGGAAACCGATCTTACCACAACCTAGCACAACTGCTTCGGTCCAAATATCTCTCCAGACAGTTCAGGATTCGACTGTACAAAACCCTGTTCCAGCCTGTTGTTCTATATGGCTGTGAGACATGGAGTATCCGGAAACAGGACTTCCAAATCTCCTTGTTTTTGAGAGAAAAGTGCTTCGGAAGATCTTCGGTCCGGTTCCGGATGCAGATACAGGGGAATGGAGGATCAAATACAATCAAGAGCTTGAGGAACTATACCAGCAGTCCAACATAGCAGGAACTGTCAAAGCCAAACGAATGCAGTGGGCCGGCCATGTGGCCTGGATGGAGGATCACAGATGGCCTCGGAAGCTCCTGGATTTCACACCTACAGGACAGAGACCGCTAGGGAGACCCAAAAAGCGTTGGAGGGATGGACTCCATGAAGATTTAAACGAAGTGTCAATAGATGTGAACGGATGGCGGATAGCAGCAATGGATAGAATACAGTGGAGGAGGAAACTTGTAGATGCGTGCGGTCCACTGGGCATGATCACGTAGTAGTAGTAGTAGTAGTAGTAGTAGTATAAGTTCTGTGATTGTTGATATTTATTAATGAACGATGTTGTTTTTAATTACAGGATCCCTGTGAGTATCTTGACCGTGCGTAGCGTCTTCTTATAGTGAACGAAGAGGTGGTAGAAAAGTTCACAAGAGTGTGGCCAGGTCGCATCGCGGTTTGAAGTGTGGCTATCTGTAGCCCTTGTTCGGCGATGGTGGCGGGTTGTTCATGGCCCTCATGCCACACTTGATGCTAAAACCATTAGGAATTGTCACAAAAAGCTGACGACAGCTACATCAGTTGTTGGTAAACCACGAAGAAGTCTACATTTCGTGTCGCGATCTCCAGAAACTGTAGCGGCAGTGAGAGACATCTTCACGCGCAGCTCTGGTAAATCAACACGCCAGGCAGCTCGTGAGAAAGGAATGAGCAGGCGCACGGTGTGTGTTGTATTAAGGAGGAGCCTGATCAGAAACTCTGGAAATCCTATTATTTTCAAGAGTTATCGTTGGAGCATTATGACAGGAGCAGGTGATATGAAGAAATTATGCTGTCATGGCGTAACAGAAACATTATATAGAGCGAGGAGGTGGTGTTTCGCTTTGGGAGATTCGTCAATCGACACAACTGGAATTATTGGGTAGAAGCAAAACCAGGGATTATAGCTGAAAAATCATAACGTCGACCAAAATTGACAGTGTGGTGCGTTTCGACGGGGGATCGGTCCATTCACGTTGCGAGATATCATCAACAGTAACGGGTATCTGATAGTGAATGAATGTGTGTGGCTACTGATGTCACAATGGGGCAATGTTGCGGATATACTTTCTCAGCAATATTGAGCACCACCTCATCTTTCATGCATCGTAGTGTCGACCACTCTTCAGGACTAGCTGGGACGGTGAGGTCCCAGCGAATGGCCTCCGAGAAGCCCCGATCTCATCCCTTGTGATTTCTTTTTGTGGGGTTTGGCCAAAGAAGAGAAGTACCGAACAAACCCACGCACTCTGGACGAATTAGATGAGACGATCACAGTTGTCCTCGGAAATGTACCTGTGACTTCCCTGCAGAAAGCAACTGATAACATTCGTATACGTTTACATCGTTTTGTCGACAACACAGGAGAATATGCGGAATTTTACTGTAATATACACATTCTCAAGGTCCTGAGAACCGGCAACAGCTTGTTCCATAAGCATGAATTTATTAATAAAAAATTATGGGGATTCAAGACTACGGGCGACTTCCAACTCACCATGTATATTGTACATTAAAAATCTGGCGGTTAAGTTGAGCAGCAAGCTGCGACTGTTTGCTGGTGACGCTGTAGTGTTCGTGAAAGAATCCTCTTTGAGTGTCTTTAGAAGGATACAGGATGATTTGGATAGAATTTCTGTTTGGTGTGATGAACGGCACGTACTCTAAATGCGGGAAAATGCACGTTAATAAAGATGCGTAGGAGAAACCAGTCCCATAGTGTTCGATTACAGTATTAATAGTTTTCTGCTTGGCGGTCACAAGAGCTAATTGTACAGGAGTAACACTATACTGTGTCATGAAATGGAACGAGCAACTTAGGACGGCTGAAGGGAAAGTGAAAAGTAGATTTCTGTTTACGGGAAAACTGTAGCAAAATATTGCTCCACGTCAAAGGAGACACCATTCAATAAACTTGGGTGACCGACTCTTCAATAACGCTCAAGTATTTGAAAGCCCGACAAGATCGGATTAAAGGAAACATATAAGACACTGAAAGTTGTATTGTAAGATTCACTACCGGTAGGCACAATCAACATAAGAGTGTAATGGGAATGCTACATGAACTCAACAATGAGTCCATGGAGGAAACCAGAAAACCTTTTTGCGAAAAACTATTCAGAATGTTTAGAGAATTGATGTTTCCGATAGACTGCAGAACGCTTCTGCTGCCACCAACGTGCATCGTGCGTAAGGACAGCGAAGGCACAATAAGAGAAATCAAGAGTTGTACGCAATCATAAAGACCGGGGTTTCCCAAACTATGTTCCGCAGAATACCTGTGTTCCGCGGAAACTGAATAAGTGCTCCACAAGAGTCTGTTAATAACATGGCGTACTTTTATTCCTGATCTTAATTATTTTTGTGTTATTATGATTTCTATACGATTAGTTACGATTTAAAATTGAAGTAATTACTGAGTAAAACAAACTATTCTGATTTTAAAAATTTACTAACGTTTCAAAATAAACAAGGAGTTCAATCAATCAGGATTCTCAGAGTGTTCCGTCAGAGGAAAAGTTTCCAAGTCTCTGATATAGAGAGTTTTTTTACTTCTCTCCATTTGGGAGTGGAAGAGGACAAGGAATGGTTAATTATGTATAGAGTACTCTTCACCATGCACAGCTAGATGGCTTGCGGAGTGTGTATATACATGCAGATCTGTTTCATCAACTTGGAAGATTCATTAGTCGTCTTCGCAATCCTTTTTATGTTCATTAGTCTTATGTGTGTTCATTTTAGCGTGGCGCTTGCACATGATTTCTCCATTTATTTGTTGGATCTATTCGAATGCCCTACAATCTTTACGCTACGTGGTTTCCTGTAGTTTCATGGAAGACATTCCCTGATTTCTTATCATATGTTCTATCATTCTCTCTCTTCTTCCTGTTTGTGCTTTTTAAAATTTCCTTTCTTCGTCGTTTCTGCATGGAACCTCCTCATTTGTCATATCTATCCACGGAATTTTTAACATTTTTCTATAGCATAGTATATCAAAAGCTTCGACTCTCCTTTTTTTCGCCACAGTGTATGATTCACGTCCATAAATGCCATCTTTGTCTGTGCTAATTTTTTTTCTCCATGCTTCGCCCGTGACATATTTTGCTTCCCCGGTTGCACAATTTCGTTCCTTCGACTGCTTCGTGGCCCTCAGTTTTGATGCCAAGTTTCTCAATAATCTCATTTCTAGTAATCATCAGGTAATGTTTCAGGTCAGGTGAGTTTTCAACTTGCGACACTCCATGCAACAATCTACACTCCTGGAAATTGAAATAAGAACACCGTGAATTCATTGTCCCAGAAAGGGGAAACTTTATTGGCACATTCCTGGGGTCAGATACATCACATGATCACACAGACAGAACCACAGGCACATAGACACAGGCAACAGAGCATGCACAATGTCGGCACTAGTACAGTGTATATCCACCTTTCGCAGCAATGCAGGCTGCTATTCTCCCATGGAGACGATCGTAGAGATGCTGGATGTAGTCCTGTGGAACGGCTTGCCATGCCACTTCCACCTGGCGCCTCAGTTGGACCAGCGTTCGTGCTGGACGTGCAGACCGCGTGAGACGACGCTTCATCCAGTCCCAAACATGCTCAATGGGGGACAGATCCGGAGATCTTGCTGGCCAGGGTAGTTGACTTACACCTTCTAGAGCACGTTGGGTGGCACGGGATACATGCGGACGTGCATTGTCCTGTTGGAACAGCAAGTTCCCTTGCCGGTCTACGAATGGTAGAACGATGGGTTCGATGACGGTTTGGATGTTCCGTGCACTATTCAGTGTCTCCTCGACGATCACCAGAGGTGTACGGCCAGTGTAGGAGATCGCTCCCCACACCATGATGCCGGGTGTTGGCCCTGTGTGCCTCAGTCGTATGCAGTCCTGATTGTGGCGCTCACCTGCACGGCGCCAAACACGCATACGACCATCATTGGCAGCAAGGCAGAAGCGACTCTCATCGCTGAAGACGACATGTCTCCATTCGTCCCTCCATTCACGCCTGTCGCGACACCACTGGAGGCGGGCTGCACGATGTTGGGGCGTGAGCGGAAGACGGCCAAACGGTGTGCGGGACCGTAGCCCAGCTTCATGGAGACGGTTGCGAATGGTCCTCACCTATACCCCAGGAGCAACAGTGTCCCTAATTTGCTGGGAAGTGGCGGTGCGGTCCCCTACGGCACTGCGTAGGATCCTACGGTCTTGGCATGCATCCGTGCGTCGCTGCGGTCCGGTCCCAGGTCGACGGGCACGTGCACCTTCCGCCGACCACTGGCGACAACATCGATGTACTGTGGAGACCTCACGGCCCACGTGTTGAGCAATTCGGCGGTACGTCCACCCGGCCTCCCGCATGCCCACTATACGCCCTCGCTCAAAGTCCGTCAACTGCACATACGGTTCACGTCCACGCTGTCGCGGCATGCTACCAGTGTTAAAGACTGCGATGGAGCTCCGTATGCCACGGCAAACTGGCTGACACTGACGGCGGCGGTGCACAAATGCTGCGCAGCTAGCGCCATTCGACGGCCAACACCGCGGTTCCTGGTGTGTCCGCTGTGCCGTGCGTGTGATCATTGCTTGTACACTCCTCTCGCAGTGTCCGGAGCAAGTATGGTGGGTCTGACACACCGGTGTCAATGTGTTCTTTTTTCCATTTCCAGTAGTGTAGTATCATAACCACTACATTACGGTGACTGTGCTACTTGGCTTCTTCTGTGACAATATGATTGGAACAACACCTTCCTCCCCTAGTTGAAAAAGAGAGAACGGGACAACTAAAAGATTCTGTACAAATATTGTCCAGTGCAAAGCTCAAGGTCTTTTTTTTAATTAAATTATATCAGAAGGTAGGTATGGTTCATGGTGTGGGTTCCTGTAGTCATGTCCTAGTTCATGAACCACGGGCAACGTATGAGTGGCCAAGTAAGTGGTCCTGACAGTCGGGATACCAGTTACTTTGGATGAAGGCTGCGCATCTCGGACATATTCTGAGTCGTGGTCACCTTTGTGCTCATACGGCGAAGACTACCAAATCCACCGGTTAGTCCCTCAACCGTTAGGGGTAAACCCAATGGGGCTCGGGGCAAGTAAGGCTAGCAACCTGCTTCCCTGGTACTTTAAATATGATGCTGGTAACAATCAGAGCAAAATGCCTCGGACCTTTGGAGGTGATGGAGTCCCACCTCTAACTGACAAACCATAGACTCCTAAGATACGACTTGGCAAACAAATGGTAATGAGATGGGGAGCTATTAATATCAATGGGGGCTACTCAGGGAAGAAGGTAGAGCTGGCAGAGGCTGCAAGTAAGATGGGGCTGGACGTTTTAGCTGTTGGTGACATTCGGGTAAGGGGTGAAAAAGAAGAGAAAGTGGGAGAATACAAGGTCTACCTATCAGGAGTTAAAGCAGGGATAGCACAATGCGGTGTAGGGCATTACATCAGGAAAGAAATGGAACCCAGCGTAGTTGCATTAACGTGTGTAAACGAACGACTGATGTGGATAGATTTGACAGTGTTTAGCAAGAAAATTAGGATTGTGTCTGTATATTCACATTGTGAAGGGACAGTTCAAGATAAGATGGATAGTTTTTATGAGGCACTCAGTGATGTAGTTGTTAGAGTAAAGGACAAGGACAGTGTTCTGCTCATGGGGGATTTTAATGCCAGGATTGGAAATCGAACAGAAGGGTATGAAAAGGTTATGGGTAAATTTGGAGAGAATATGGAGGCCAACAGGAACGGGAAACAAATCCTGGATTTCTGTGCCAGTATGGGCTTAGTAATCACAAACTCCTTTTTTAAACATAAGAATATTCACCGGTATACTTGGGAAGGCAGGGGAACCAGATCTGTCATTGACTATATAATAACAGATCAGGAATTCAGGAAGGCTGTGAGGGACGCACATGTATTCAGGGGATTCTTTGATGACACTGATCATTATTTAATCTGCAGTGAAATTGGGATTGTGAGACCGAAAGTGCAGGAGGTCAGGTCCATAAGTAGGAGGATAAGAGTGGAGAAACTTCAGGATAAGGAAATCAGGCACAAGTGCATGACAGCGATCTCAGAAAGGTACCAGTTAATTGAATGTAGTTAATTACAGTCATTGGAAAAGGAATGGACAAGGTACAGGGACACAGTACTAGAAGTGGCTAAAGAATGTCTTGGAACAGTAGTGTGTAGAAGTAGGATGAAGGAAACAGCTTGGTTGAATGATACAGTCAAGGAAGCCTGTAAAAGGAAAAAGAAGACGTATCAAAAATGGCTACATACTAGAACTCAGGTAGACAGAGAAAGTTATGTTGAAGAAAGAAACAAAGCCAAACAGATAATTGCAGCATCCAGGAAGAAATCTTGGGAAGAATTCGGAAACAGGTTGGAGACTGTGGGTCAAGCTGCTGGAAAACCATTCTGGAGTGTAATTAGCAGTTTTCGAAAGGGAGGTAAGAAGGAAATGTCAAGTATTTTGGTCAGCTCAGGAAAACTGATGGTGAATCCTGTGGATGCCTTGGGCAGATGGAGGGAATATTTTGAAGAGTTGCTCAATGTAGGTGAAAATACGATCAGTAATGTTTCAGATTTCGAGGTAGAATGGGATAGGAATGATGATGGAAATAGGATCACATTTTAGAAAGTGGAGCAAATGGTCAATAGATTGCAGTGCAATAAAGCAGCTGGGGTGGATGAAATTAAGTCAGAACTCATCAAATACAGTGGAATGTCAGGTCTTAAATGGCTACACAGGATAACTGAAATGGCCTGGGAGTTGGGACAGGTTCCATCAGACTGGAAAAATTCAGTAATCACACCAATCTTTAAGCATGGAAACAGAAAAGATTGTAACAACTACAGAGGTATCTCTTTAATCAGCGTTGTGGGTAAAATCTTCTCAGGTATTGTTGAAAGGAAAGTGGGAGTATTAGTTGAGGACCAATTGGATGAAAATCTGTGTGGGTTTAGGCCTCTTAGAGGTTGTCAGGACCAGATCTGTAGCTTACGGCAAATAATGGAGAAGTGTTATGAGTGGAACAGGGAATTGTATCTATGCTTTATAGATCTAGAAAAGGCAAATGACCGGGTTCCTAGGAGGACGTTATTGTCTGTTCTACGAGATTATGGAACAGGAGGCCAACTTTTGCAAGCAATTAAAGGTCTTTACATGGATAGTCAGGCAGCAGTTAGAGTTGGCGGTAAATTGAGTTCATGGTTCAGAGTGGTTTCAGGGGTAAGACAAGGCTGCAACCTGTCTCCACTATGGTTCATATTATTTATGGATCATATGTTGAAAATAATAGACTGGCTGGGTGAAATTAAGATATGTGAACACAAAATAAGCAGTCTTGCATATGCGGATGACTTAGTTGTGATGGCAGATTCGATTGAAAGTTTACAAAGTAATATTTCAGAGCTGATGAGAAATGTAAGGACTATGGTATGAAGATTAGCATCTCCAAAACGAAAGTAATGTCAGTGGGAAAGAAATATAAACGGATTGAGTGCCAAATAGGAGGAACAAAGTTAGAACAGGTGGACGATTTCAAGTACTTAGGATGCATATTCTCACAGGATGGCAACATAGTGAAAGAACTGGAAGCAAGTTGTAGCAAAGCCAATGCAGTGAGCGCTCAGCTACGATCTACTCTCTTCTGCAAGAAGGAAGTCAGTACCAAGACTAAGTTATCTGTGCACCGTTCAACCTTTCGACCAACTTTGTTGTGTGGGAGCGAAAGCTGGGTGGATTCAGGTTACCTTATCAACAAGGTTGAGGTTACAGATATGAAAGTAGCTAGGATGATTGCATGTACTAGTAGATGGGAACAATGACAGGAGGGTGTCCACAATGAGGAAATCAAAGAAAAACTGGAAATGAACTCTATAGATGTGGCAGTCAGGGCGAACAGGCTTAGATGGTGGGGTAATGCTACACGCATGGGAGAAGCAAGTTTACCCAAGAGACTCAAGGGCTCAGCAGTAGAGGGTAGGAGGAGTCGGGGCAGACCAAGGAGAAGGTACCTGGATTCGGTTAAGAATGATTTTGAAGTAATAGGTTTAACATCAGAAGAGGCACTAATGTTAGCACTGAATAGGGGAACATGGAGGAATTTTATAAGGGGGCTATGCTCCAGACTGAACGCTGAAAGGCATAATCAGTCTTAAAGGATGATGATGATGATGAGTAATCATCACTTTCGACTTCATTAGGTTTTCTCTCAGTCCATATTCAGTACCCACTGACTGTTCATTCCATTCAACAGGTCTCGTAATGTCATCAGCACATATTACATCAAGTGATCCTTAATTTTAATCCCACTGTCATATTATGTTGTAAGACCAAAGTTGCTGCTGTGTTTGGTTTAAGCGTTTGTTACAGCAGTCCTATGTCGGCGTTATTGACCTTTTCAGGATGTCTGTGAACAAGTAAATAGTTTGACACAGTATTTAAAGTTTTCAAGTAGATAATTTAAACTATTATAGAATTATGTATTGCTATGTACATCAAGTGATCTTTATATCCATACGACATCCAATCTCCCTTACAGTCACATTATTTTATAAGTTCCCTCCCTTCATGCTGTCGGAGCCATAGTAGATGATAATTTTTTTGTGTGGTTATAGTTATTTGCATAATTGTAGAAGTATGAAAATTTATTTCATGACTATGTTTTGTGACAGCTGTATTGAAAGCTGAGTCAGTAATGTTACATGGTTACAGGCGATTTGCTTCTTTCCTATTCTTCAGATCACATGTTTATTCTTATCAGCTATATCATACTGATTGTGCGATTCGTGTTTATGTGGTTCTACTATCATACATAATTTAATCCTTTCGCCTTTTAGAGGATTCGTTATGACAGTGTCGTGGTGTACGAGGTTTGTAAAAATTTCCAAATGTTGTTTAGGTCAATGCATGCTTCAAGTAATTACTTTGGATTTCCTGGTAACATGATCTCTAATATGTTTGTAGATTTGGTTTTGTACTCACCTCTTGTTTGGAAAGATAATTCCCATAAAATATTCCATGTAATGTTTATGTTTAAAGTCGTTCAGTTCCATTAGAATTTCTTGAGAGTTATTTTGTGTGTGTGACTAAATTCTGTTATCTTCAAGAATACTATTTAGTGGTCCTTTTTGTGCATTGGGTAAAACCTCGATGATCCTTTCGATTTCGTCTGTTTTCAAGTGGTGGAAGTAAGTTGATGGATTACTGCCACCATCTCTAATGTGTTCTCCGTGTCGAATACTGAAATATCGTTCACTTTGACCCATATAGAAAATATCACATATTTTTCGTTGAATTTGATATATTCTCGTATATTCTCGGATTTGAATATATTATTAGTTTTGTTTGCGTGGAGTGTAGTAGGGTTCAAATGCTGTGACATGTCTTGTATGCAAATTTTATGTTACAGTAGTGTGGTTTAGTAATGTGCTGAATGTGTGTGATATCATTCCTAGATATGTAGCGGATATATATTGAAATTTATTTTGGTGTACATATTTTGACTCATGTATTAGTTGAATGTCTCCATTATTCCCATATACAAACACATCCGAGTTCATGTTAGTACGAAATTCGAAGTAATCACGAGAAAGCACGCATTTACATTAACAACAACTGGAAACTGTTACAAACCTCGCAACCCACAACACTGTCTGGTTTAACCAATTCTATAAAACAAAAGGATTGAATTACATATAGTAGTAGAACCACATGAACATGAATCAACTCTTTTGTATCGGTTGTGAATAGGTAGTTGCCACTGTTTAAGTTCGAACCCTCGCCTTAAGCGACGTTTCCACGGTTCTCTGCTAAATCGAGTACGAAGTTCAGATTGCCTTAATATCAAAACCAGTACTGAATGACAAGAATAATATAATACTCCCCATCCTTTTGTAGTATTACAATCAATTCAAACACGATCATCCACGTTTTCTTGCTCCGCATCATGACAAACTATTTTCTGTAACTAGAATGAGATTTTCACACTGCAGCGGAGTGTGCGCTGGTATGAAACTTCCTGGCAGATTAAAACTGTGTGCCGGACCGAGACTAGAATTCGGGACTTTTGCCTTTCGCGTTCAAGTGCTCCACCAACTGAGCTACCCAAGCACGACTCAGGTCCCGTCCTCACAGCCGTACTTCTGACACTATTTTCTGTAACTGTATCGATACAGCCTACCAATTCTCAAAACTTCCTAGAACCAAGGAGAATCGATTACTGAATGAATTTCCAGCCATAAATTATTCCATTGACAACGAATACCTGGACACCAAACAATGCCGTGTGCCGAGGATCGCCTTGTGAACGGGTAAATTCCGGTTTTCTTTCGAGTCTAGTATATTGCAGTGTTTTGTTCCCTGCGACGTTATTGAACGAAGCCTATGTTTTTGTACATCCAACTTCTAGGATGTTCTTTCGGCTGGATAATTTGAGTCCGACGAATAGTGGAAGTGGGGGAGAGCCACCGTGTAACTGGAAATAGGGAACTTGTATTGTAGTAACAGCCTCGCCATTGACAGAAAGCCAAATTACTTATAACCAGTGGCACAAAAGCGACTGAAACGTTCGTCTTCCACTGTCGCCTAGATGGTTTTGTATCTTCGGCCAGCGTTACACAGCATGAACCCTGCGCAGTGTGCGAGACGAATCACGCTAACGAATTCCCGGAAGACTTTCTCTGAAACGTTTGATGGGGGACACGGATTATTTCTGTGCACTGTTACACATTTGCTATTATCCCCTGTGTGGCGCCAGAAATGACTGGTAGGGTTAGGGTCAGCTTTGAGTGGTCTGTTGCCTGTAAAATTTTTATTCAATAAATTCTCAAATTTAATTATACAACAAATATTCAGCAAACTTGTGTATCACAGTTTAAATTTGCATTACAAAACGTAACGTTTTTAAGAGTTGAAAAGTGAGGAGAGTCACAATGACATTTCATAATTTAAAAAAAGACAAAAATTCACAATTAAAACAAGAGTAATACAGCCAAGGAATCACAAAGTAATTTTAAAACACTAAAGGAAGAAATTCCTTGAAGAGTTCTAAGAATTCTTGAATCATGAAAATTGTCCGACGGCAGTCAGCTAAAACACACTTATTAGAACCATCTGAAGTACACGCGAAGTCCAATACTATGCAAGGAGCGTAGTGCTGAACGCAAGAAGATTCAACAGTAATTACTGCTCTCACATGGAAGCATTTCAGGAATTGTACACACTGTCTGGCCAGTAAATCAACTTCAACCAATGGACCATCTGACCAGATGCGGACAGATAACAAACCACCTTCAGAAAAAGCGAAGAGGTTTTAAAACTCCTTACGTAACTTAAAATTGTCGTTCGGAGTGGGTTCACTGAAGCATAAAGAAAGGAAACAATCCTGAGATATAGTTAACTGAGAAATGTCCCACTCAAGACAAGCGGACTATGAAACAAATATGCCGACGTCGTTTTATGCAACCCGAACTACATCTGTATCAGAAACGTATCCAGAGAGGCGACAGCCATCTACACTATTGGTCATTAAAATTGCTACACGAAGAAGAAATGCAGATGATAAACGGGTATTCATTGGACAAATATATTATACTAGAACTGACATGTGATTACATTTCCACGCAGTTTGGGTGCATAGATCGTGAGAAGTCAGTACCCAGAACAACCACCTCTGGCCTTAAAAACGGCCTTGATACGCCTGGGCATTGAGTCAAACAGAGCTAAGATGGCGTCTACAGGTACAGCTGCCCATGCAGCTTCAACACGATACCACAGTTCATCAAGAGTAGTGACTGGCGTATTGTGACGAGCCAGTTGCTCGGCCACCATTCACCAGACGTTTTCAGTTGGTGAGACATCTGTAGAATGTGCTGGACAGGGCAGCAGTCGAACATTTTCTGCATCCAGAAAGGCCTGTACAGGACCTGCAACAAGCGGTCATGCATTATCCTGCTGAAATGTAGGGTTTCGCAGGGATCGAATGAAGGGTACAGCCACGGGTCGTAACACATCTGAAATGTAACGTCCACTGTTCAAAGTGCCGTCAATGTGAACAAGAGGTGACAGAGACGTGTAACCAATGGCACCCCCTACCATCACGCCGGGTGATACGCCAGTACGGCGATGACGAATACACGCTTCCGATGTGCGTTCACCGCGATGTCGCCAAACACGGATGCGACCGTCATGACGCTGTAAATAGAACCTGGATTCATCTGAAAAAATGACGTTTTGCCATTCATGCACCCAGTTTCGTAGTTGAGTACACCATCCCAGGCGCTCCTGTCTGTGATGCAGCGTCAAGGGTAACCGCAGCCATGGTCTCCGAGCTGATAGTCCCTGCTGCTGCAAACGTCGTCGAACTGTTGGTGCAGATGGTGTCTTGCAAACGTCCCCAGCTGTTGACTCAGGGATCGAGACGTGGCTGCACGATCCGTTACAGGCATGCGGATAAGACGCCTGTTATCTCAAATGCTAGTGATACGAGGCCGTTGGGATCCAGCACGGCGTTCCGTATTACCCTCATGAACCCACCGATTCCATATTCTAATAACAGTCATTGGTTCTCGACCAAAGCGAGCAGCAATGATGCGATACGACAAACCGCAATCGCGACAGGCTACAATACGACCTTTATCGAAGTCTGAAACGTGATGGTACGCATTTCTCCTCCTTACACGAGGCATCACAACAACGTTTCACCAGGCAACGCCGGTCAACTGCTGTTTGTGTATGAGAAATCTATTGGAAACTTTCCTCATGTCAGCACATTGTAGGTGTCGCCACCGGCACCAACCTTTCGTGAATGCTCTGAAAAGCTAATTAGTTTCATATCACAGCATCTTCTTCCTGTCGGTTAAATTTCGCGTCTGTAGCTCGTCATCTTCGTGGTGTAGCAATTTTAATGGACAGTAGTGTAATTGACATAAGTTGCCTCTAAGAGCTTTGTGCGACTGTTAACAATCGGGATCGTGCTGAAAAAAATATAAATGAGGTTTGGTCATGAGTTACGTAGTATTTTGGGGGCATCCCATTGTGTCTAAACTTTATTTCTGTAATCAGGAGTGGAGTCATACAGTTTCTGATCTCTGTGAATTTGTTCAGTTGATAGAACTCAATATGTCGTATATGGTTCAGAAACTTTAGCTTATTCAGTGAGTTTCACCTTTTAAATTAACGAAATTGATAGGATATCAAAAATAAGTGACGTGGAAGTAAGAACTTTCCGGTGCCTAGTCCAATGAAAAGATTAATACATGACTCGCCACATAAATGTGCTAAAGTAGTTTCATCAGCAAAATTTGTGCAATAGGTCTAAGATGTCCTCGTTTATTTTACAGTTATTGTGCTGCATTTTGACAATGTGCTTCACATCTACAGAGCGAACTAGCCAAAAACATCGTCCTGTCATGTAAGATTGCATAAAACAACATCGGTAGTGGCAGCTGAACAACCCTACATATGAGCACACATCGAGATAACAAGCACAAAATAAGTGTAGTGCGGAGAATACTATTGCACTACTAAACTGACTGACCAACATATCTTGTACAGAGGCAACGTAATTTCATTATCAATCATCGGAACACACAGTAATTAGATATCAGCCTCGTTATGGCAAGAATATGTTGCACTTAGAAATTGCTGTGCTTACGCCAATGGAACACACTATCGAGCACATCAGGGAGAGAGCCAAAGAGCCAACTACCACTCATCATGGAAAGTTAGAATAGCACTGTTTGATCACCCATGCGCAAGACTAAGTCGCTGTGACCAATTTTGCCTTGCAGGAAATGACCGGACAGATAGTCCTAAAGCAAACTGCGCCTGACGTGCTACACCATAGGCGTTCTGTCAGCCCACTCTTTTTTAATGCCAGCCAACTCAGACATGGCTGCCCAGGCGTGATGTTAAATCCATACAGCTCGCTTCTCGGGCGGTGTCCGCAGGTTACTTCTTGATGTTTCTCGTCCGTGCGACTCCACTGCAACACATGAGAAGCTATGCCAAATAGGAGGCGCGTGCCCCGCTTTGACTGGCGAAGCAGTCACATTTTTTTTATACCCGTAATGTGCGATGTAGGAGTTCGACTACTTTCAAGAGACTCTCTGTTCCTACTGTTGGAATGGAAAATGAGCACAGCAGACAGAGTCTGTACTGACTT